>NC_053133.1:10968857-11263857 GCF_010015445.1 Perca fluviatilis | reverse complement strand
AGAGATTTTATAGGATGCATATCCTCGATTTCCTATTGAATGATAAACTTCAAGAATTGATTGCCTGCAACCTTGTATTTGGATTTTTATAAAAACTTTAATAACCTTCGTAAACCAGTGAATGTGTATGCTGATGCATCCAACATGTAGAACTAGTTGCCTTAATGGAAAATCAACATTTTTCCTTGACTGAAAGTTATAAAGGTCCCATTTTATGCTCATTTCCATGTTCATACTTGTATTTTGGGGTTTTCCTAGAACATGTTTACATGCTTAATTAAAAAACAAATATATATATACTGTATATATTTTTTTCTCATACTGTCCATCTGAATATACCTGTATTTACCCTAAGTCTGAAACGCTCTTTTTTAGTGCCTGTCTCTTTAAGCCCCCGCCCCCCAAAAAAGCCCAGTCTGTTCTGATTGGTCACACCATTGTTACCCAGAAAGAGTTGACTTTACTAGAAATTTGTGTGGAAACCGGTTGCCTTAAACCGTTTAAGTTTTTACAGAAGGTGAAACTTAACAGGTTAAATTGAATTAAGACAGAGTAATAAGTGGAGTTGTGTTGTCTAAAGTAAGCATGTTAAGTTAAACATGCAAAGAAATATTACAAATATAAAACATTAGGCTACTTATCAATACTGAAGAAATAATTAGGTCATATAAATATTGTTTTTCCTTTATGACAGTAACACTTTATGAACAATATATTCAATATATTTGTTCAGAAAGGAAAATAATACACATGAAACACCATGGAACGTGCTGCAAGGTTAAGTTTCACTCTAGAGACAGAATTACTGATTTTCAATCTGTGTATATGCCACTGGACGCTGTCTCGCTGCTCAGAGCCCCTCAGTCCCCACCCAGGTCTCGGTCATGGTACAACAATAAATGCAGATAAACATGAACCCTAAATCAACCATACAAAACTAAAACCCAGATAACATAAATGCACATCCATCTTTAAAGGTCCTATGACATGCTGTTTTTTGGATGCTTTTATATAGGCCTTAGTGGTCCCCTAATACTGTATCTGAAGTCTCTTTCCCGAAATTCAGCCTTGGTGCAGAATTACAGCCACTAGAGCCAGTGCCACAATGAGCTTTCCTTAGTATGTGCCATTTCTGTGTCTGTAGCTATTGAGGAGGAGAGAGGGGGGGCAAGGTGGAGGGTGGGGGTGTGGTCTTGACCATCTGCCACTTTCCTCGTTTGAAAGCCATGATGTCTCTCTCTCGTGTAGTGGCCAAAAAAGGCCAAATTGCAATGGCAAAACGCAGAGAAAAGGGAGGTAACCTCGCTCCTCATGACCTCATAAGGAGCAAGATTCCAGATCGGCCCATCTGAGCTTTCATTTTCTCAAAGGCAGAGCAGGATACCCAGGGCTTGGTTTACACCTATCACCATTTCCAGCCACTGGGGGAACATAGGCAGGCTGGGGGAACTCATATTAATGTTAAAAAACCTCATAAAGTTAAATTTTCATTTTCAATTTTCATGCTATGGGTCCTTTAATAGAACATTATTAAAAAACACTTTAACTAGGACAGAAACCGTTCAGAACCTATACTTTATTTCCCATGAACCTTTGCACCGCTTCAGGCAGAACAGTTCCAATGACCCCGCCCCTCCCATACAGTAACTTAAGATCCTTAGTTATCTCTGCATAATAAGATCTGTGCACTGCATACTTAAGCTGATACTTACAAACAACTAATGTCATTTAGTAATGAATATGTTTTTTAACAAAACGAAAGAATAAGTAGTGACCACTAAAAAGTTTAATTACACCTAATCTGGTTTTACTGTGCATTTCCAGGTCTTCAGCATCTGTGCTTTCAGCGTCTCTGCACTGTCATTGCAGCCGGGAAATGACTAATGGTTCGTAGCTGCACTTTCTACCTATACATAGTATAGTTGTGACATCACAACCGTACCGGAGTCCTGGCAGCTCGTTTAAAGGTACAGTCTCTGAATACGGTTTCTTAATGTGGATTTCTAAGTGGATAAAGCTTTTGATACTTTCACAGTATTTGTATATCACCTCAACCTGCTTTATGATTAAAAAAAACATCCAAATCTAATTTTTTACAATATAGGACCTTTAAGGATGTAACATGTCCACATAACACCGTAAACCGTGTAAAGCACTCTCCTCTTACTCATGGCACAACTCCAGCTACTGCTTGTGCTACGCAGGTGTGTACATGTGTGTGTATACACACTAGGGACCTGATAGAGTGAGATGGAGCACCACCCGCCTACAGATCCCTATTGGGAGGTCTATGCACCTGGGTCCACACACCACACACACACACACACGCACACACGCACACACACACACACACACACTGCTCCCACGTCATATTTCATGTCAGTGGGCATTTGATTGTAGACATGGGATACCACAACATGACAAGATGGAGCGGGCTTTTTCTACAAGGTGACATCACAGCACATAAGGAGATCTGCCAAGTGAGTGTGTGTCCATGTGCATCTGTGTCTGTTTCCATGCCCACACTTTTCACACATGTCAACACACAAAAGCCACATGGGAGGCCATTGAGAGCTGCAGCAGCTGTGGAATATCTTATTCAAATGGTGTGTGACTGTTTGTGTGTGTGTGTGAGTGTGTGTGATCCCGGCATTAATATGTGTGTATGCGGGTGTTATCATCTCTGCTTGTAGGAATAAACGACACTGATGTGTCTCTGCGGGGAGCTTATAGAGAATCACTTACCTCTGTGCTCTTACTGTAGCGTAGCAATGAACGACTCAGTTATTCTCTCTGCATAGTATTAGGATAGGACAGGAAACATTAAATGGAATCATGAAGCTGTTTGAAATAATAATAATGGCGGTTATGCTTCAGATGGTAAATACAGGGGAGTGATGTGAAAAGTGGAGGTGGTGAGGATGGCTTGTATCAAATTTTCCCCAACAGGACACCGTACACTCAGAGCCTGAATATAAAGTACTGCAAACTATCCTCCTTATTTCTCCACTGTCTGGACCCATAATTTAAATTACACTGGTTTGAATTCAATACTATGCACATATGGTGACTATATGGTGACTTAAACTGTTGTTAACAACGAACCAACTTTGGTGTTCAAACAGATATTGCACAAACAGAAGCACTGAAAATCATTGGAATTATTAATTTAAATATTTTATTTAAATTATTTCTGGCAGATATGATTTGTTCTATCTTTTCCTATTCGGCAGATTATCCAAACACTAGTTTCAGGCCTTTCGGTTCTTGCCATAAGCAGGTCCAATGTGTGTGTTTCAGGCTTTAGTTTCCACCAGCCTGGTTTGCTTCCTGCTCAAAAGGGATGTGTGTCTGTGCATGGGTTCCCACCCTTCAGTGTATGTGTGTGTGTGTGTATGTGTGTATGTGTATGTGTGTTCATGTGTGCACGGTTGGCTCCCTAGCCTGTGTCTAGCCTTTGCGGCACGGGCCAGGGCTCTGCGGCTGCCCCGGGGCCACCATTGTCCCCGGTCTCCGCAGCCCAGTGGCCACAGATGTTCCCCGTTTGATACCGTGCTCCTCACACATACTCCCCACTCCCCTAGATGTGTGGGTGGCCAAGCGGGGCGCCCTGTTGCGTGCCACACTCGCACGTCATTGGACGCCTGGTGCCTTGTGACACTAAAAGGGGGAAGCCATCACGTCTACAGTTTAATCCCGTCACCATGCATAATGGAACAGAAGTAGCCCCAAGTGGAGAAGGAAGCTTTGCATGAGGAGGTGTTCATAAAAGGATCATGGGAAAACGGGGTGCAAGAGGATAGAAGGAGAGCAGAAGCACGCTGAGGTGTTGTTCAAAGCCCCTTGAGGAAAAGAACAAGACTTTGGAAGACAACTGACATCTCTCCCCAGTTGTGCTTCTTTATCGTGTGTGTGTGTGTTTGTGTGTGCATTGCATGTAATGCATGAGGAGGGATGGATCTGGTGGCTCAGTGCGACAAACAGGCCGTTCAAATTAACGACAGATGCAACGATGAACGTCAAGAGAACTTGGCATCACAGTTAAAGAAAAATCCCTGCTTGTAGGGCAACATTGTTACGCTTGCTATCTAAGCACAAACATGCACAAAGAAAGGTTTTCAACTTCCTCTGTACCAGCATTTAAAGATCAATGAGCTTCTCCTGTTCAGAGTGCATGCTTAAATAAAAACTTTTTTCAATCATCCAGGGAAGGTTCACCAAGGTATATATATGCACATTGTTTTAGCAATGCCCTGTATTCTATTGTTGGCCAAAGGTAGTTTGCGTTAAGGGATGGGTGAGCATTATGCAGTCATTTCCTCATAGCCAATGTTTCTGTGCAGAATTATATATTCTAACTAACAAGTTACTTCACCAGTGTTGGGGGTAATGTAATCAGATTACATGTGTCTGTAACGCAGTAATGTTGATAACTCAGTAATCACATTACAGTTACCTATCAAATAATTATGGCGTTACTTGCGTTACTGGATCTTCAACTATCTGCATGACGTGAGGAGAGAAAAACAAATCAAACGTCCGTTTTCGTAACACTCATCCGAGTAAAACAAAAATGGCAGAGCCACCACATAAGATGTCTTTTGAGGGGTGGACGTATGCCCATTACTTCAAATTAGTTGCGCGAAATTACAAAAACTTGATTGTAAAGTGTAAGTTCTTCCTCTCCAGCGCTACAAACACAAAATCCAATCTAAGCTAGTTGCTAAAGACCCCCGGACCCTGAGACGTGGCTGAAAAGAGCATGATGCCGACACCAGCCAAGCAGCCAATACTTGATTTTCAACAGCAGGTAAACAAAGCAGAGATAAGTGGGCTTGTGGCAGCATACGTAGTGGAGGAAATGTTGCCTGTTTTTTTGCAAAACATACTAGGTAAAATATAGATAATGAAGAGTGGACTTCTTGACAAATTTTTGGCTGATGTTCAGAACTTTGTTGTCAGCTTTGTGGTATTAAAGAGCATACACAAGAGAGATCTTGTGTATGCCCTCGTTATAATAAGGGTTTGTGTTGATCTGGGCATACATGAGGTTTAACTTTATATTGTTATTTGGAAAGTAAGTTATGGCGCATTTCAGGTGACGTTACGCCGTAATCCAAAAGTAATGTAACTAGTAGTGTAACTAGTTACTTTCAGCAGCGAGTAATTTAGTAAAGTAAGGAATTACTTTTTTAAGTAACTAGTAATGTGTAATCTATTACCTTTTTGAGTAACTACCCAAACACTGCTTGTCACAATCCTACAACTGTAACATATAAACTTGCTTTGCTATGATAAAAGTTGTTTGAGTTTTCACTCTTCAGCTAAAAAAATACAGATAAGACATGTAATGTTAATTATACAGTTCCACCCATTGACATATATAAAATGGACCAACAGAGCCCGTTGCTCTGGACAGAGACCAGTGAAGGCTATTAGAAGCACTTTTCTGGTGATCACTTGCTTTACTGAGCAGCCTCCAACTGAGAGAGACAACGTAAATGTGACGTGAGCAACGTGTCTGAAAGTTGTAAGTCTTCTGGTAGATGTGCCAAGAGAAATCTCAATCATTCCCAATCTTACAGAGACGGAGAGTGTTGGTATATGTAAGGAGATAACATAAGCACAGGCTAATTATTGATCACTAACATGCTAGTTAACATTAGTAATTAAATCTAAACAGCTAACGTAAGTCGAAACTGCCTGCGAGCTTCTCCTGTACTATACGGTAATTCCTCTACTGTGCGACAGTAAGTCACTTGGTTATGACACAATCGTTAGCCTATTTTTATAAAAATGTCTGCTACGGAGCCATAACGTGAGGTACAAGGTAATGGAGCCTTTTATACATTGTTGTGTTTCTTTAGAAATAAACAATGGACAAATAGAGTCTTTAAACACTTCAGATGTAAAGTGTTCGCTGTCAAAGTGGCGCCAAAATGTATGCTAATCAGTGGAATGCTAACAGGAGGTGATCTCTTTGTAGAGGCGCCATAGGAGGTTTGAGTTCTGAAGCGAAGCTTACCCCATTGGTTCCACCTGAGGCACATCTACTATATCTTGTTTAAATATGACCTTATCTCTGTAACAATCTTTCGTCAGCCTGCTTGCTCACAAACTGAACTGTTTGTCTGTTTCAGTTTTCCAGTTGAACAAACAACATACATTGTTTGCTGATGTATCATTAGCATGTTTTTTTTAAATGCTGCTTCTTTGAAAGTACAGACTTTGCAATAGGTCATAAAACCTCATACAGTAAGGACAGACAGGTGACTTAAATTGAGTGATTTGGCACACAATAAACCCGTCATTGCTCATTTCTTTGTCTGAATGTGACAGACGTGAAACATGCTACACCAGTTTGGTTATGTAACAGTGTTCAATTAACCTGTCACTTCAAAATTAGGATGCATACCAGAAAGTGACTGACATCCATACATCCATCTTCCTCCGCTTAGCCGGTGTCGGGTCGCAGGGGGGAGCAGCTCCAGCAGGGGACACCAAACTTCCCTTTCCCGAGCCACATTAACCAGCTCCGACTGGGGGATCCCGAGGCGTTCCCAGGCCAGGTTGGAGATATAATCCCTTCACCTAGTCCTGGGTCTTCCCCGAGGCCTCCTCCCAGCTGGACATGCCTGGAACACCTCCCTAGGGAGGCGCCCAGGGGGCATCCTTACCAGATGCCCGAACCACCTCAACTGGCTCCTTTCGACGCGAAGGAGCAGCGGCTGAAAATTACTTACAAATAGATTGTAAATTGATAAAAGGCCTGTTTATAAGTGCACATGCTTCAAAAGGTTCAAAATCTACTACAAACTTGAGACGACTGTGGAGTAGACGTGGAATTATTTTAGTCTCTAAGTCACAGCAAATGGTGGGGAACTCATGTTTATAATGTGGCAGGTGACAAATGATGAATGGTTGTGCCTCACGTAACATATACAGTATGTGTTTGATTCATTTTCATTCATTCACTGCATCCGACGGACAGTAGGTGAAGAAGACAGAGAGATGCTCGTTTGATAACAAGCTCTCGATCTGCTGGGAAATGAGAACAAGTACTGCACAGAGACAAACGTAGACAGACACAGCAGAAAGAACAAGTTGGATAGAGAGGAAAGAGCCGCCATTTTCTCCTGCTCCAAGACACTGCTCAGTCTTAATCAAAATCCCACACAGGAAGAACACTTGAGTAGCTTAATCAAAGATCAGCCTGCTCTGTATTAATAATAGAGCAGAGTGCTGAAATGGAGTTTTACTTATTCAAGACTGCACTTATTCGCCTCATATACCTTTAGAGTATATTAGGCTCTGGGTGTGGTGGGGGGGGACTGGGGCTAATAGAGCTGGTAGAGCCCTTACCTGTATACATGTACAGCAACCGCCCAGTCCTATACAAACTGCACTGCACAATTTAGCATACTGCACATTTAATATATTACAGTGCTCACCAGCATTTTTTTTTTTCTTTTGTTGCTTAACCCGAACAACACACTGGACTCAAGATATGAATCCTGGTCTCCTGTGTCAAAGCTCTGTGCTTTATAAGCTCATCATCCACCTTCAGTACAACTTGCAGTCAGTTAAACAAATTAGTATTATACAAACATCATTTCTTGGAGACAGGGTTGGACTGGGTGGTAACATTAGAGGCAGGACCACCAAATAAGCATATTATATGTCAAACTATATGTATGTACTGCATATACAGTATAGACTTATGTGTCAAGTCGTCTTTTTGAAATTCCCTTTTGAAGCCCAGTTTGAAGTATTTCCAGCAATGAAACAGCAGGCCGGAATTAGCTTTCATAATGACTGACAGGTTTGTTTGTCGTCTTTGCAGGTACTGTAGCTGGCAAAAAGCACCTTGTTTTTACTCTTCCAAATGCATAACTCATGCTTTCAGATTATCTGTATATCTAAACCTCCACCCCCATTCCTAATTCCCTACACCTCTCAACTGCTCCCGGAGAGAACAGAGGACACCTCGCAACATCACACCTGCCTTCCCCAAGGGCAACATGGCTTGGGAAAATATCTGAGGTAGGCTTGCCTTCTCACTCTTGACTTTCTCTCTCTCTCCCCCAGCTTGCAACACAAGAGGTGGTATGTGTTTTTGGAATGCGACTCAGGAGGGCATCCTGGAAACTATTGTGTTTTAAAGATCTCACGACTAATTCTCCCAGCCAATAGTCTGACACAAGGCACTGGATGTTCAAAATAACACACTTGCCCTCCAAATTGTCGCTATTTTTAAGAGGGTGACCTAGATCTTGTCTGGGTCAAATAGGAACACTTTGTATATATAGCTCGTTAGCTTGTTTTAAATCCAAACAGGGTTTTCGGCTGTGTTTTTTAAGATAATCTTTCAGACATGGCTTTAAGATATGCCACCGTCTTATTTTAAATCATATTTCTGCATTTTCCTTGAAGGTTATTTTCAATAACTTGAAGTTGTGAACATGAAGCTTTACATCTTAAGGCCTATAATTCCTTTGAGACAAAAGGCAAAACGGAGGAATTTAGAGGAAATCGAATGTGGTCTATAGCCATGTCTGGTCATGTCACTTCAGGACTCAGATCTAGCAAGCTAAAGACAAAACATGCAGGCGTTACATAGGATTATTGAAGAGAACCTGAGCAGACAATAGCCTGTACAGATACAGTGAGACGGAGATTCGTACAGTGACAGCAACAATGGACATGTGTGGCGTGGAGATAGGCAGGCGTCAGTTAATTAGCTCAGTGGGAACACCCTATTGTCTAGGGTTCGGGACAACTGCACTTCAATGGCACCTCACTTGTAGATTGGTACGCCGCAGACCGGGTTCGATGTGGCTGGCCTATTGTTGAGCTAAATGCTATTAACTTTTAAGCCGAGCTACACATAAAAGTGAAGCTGGTGTAAATTACAATTCCCCTGCACATAATCCACTTGCTGATGGAAGACATTACAGCGGCCTTGTGTCTTGACAACAGATTACGGCGGCGGCTTTACCCTACCCCGCTCGCAAACAGGAGAAGCCAGGGGATTTCTGTTTTGATCCGCCCCATCCCTTCTTCATCTTCTTTCTCTCCCTCCCTTTCGTAACTTCCCCCCTTTTTCTGTCCTCCCGTTCTCCCATTGATCCCTCGGTGGTATTCAGTATCTGCCAATGGTGCATGCCTGCAGGGGGGCCACCAAATCCATTATCAGGTAGGACAACAGTTTCCACACTGTTTCACTCAAACGGTATACTATATAGAGAGAGGAGGTAAAAAAGACAGGGAGGAGAGATGGGGGGGGGGGTGGAGGTCTGCAAGAGCTTTTTTAACCCGATTATGAGCCAATGAAAATATAAATTAAACTGTTAAAAAAGATGAGTGTATTTTACAGCACATATGTGCTTTAGTGTGATCCTGCATAAAGGGAACACAGCTTGAATACAAATGGCTGGCAGGGATTTGAATACATCCTCTATCTGTACCTCAATGTTCTCACCACATTTTCAGGCCTGAGTTAATTACTAGTGTGGTAGAGAGTCATTTATTATCAACATGTCTGCACAAAAAGTTGAATAAGGTCAAATTACTTCAAAAGTGCGAGATTTATTTTGACACATGAGCAACTCAAAGTATTACCTGCATGACTACAGACAGATGAAGATCAGATGAAGCATAAGGTATGTCAAGTGAGTGGCTTTTTTATTTTATCTTTGCTTTCCGATAACCAGATATTAGGACACATAGCTCACATTTGGAGATTATTTGACAATTTAGGATGAAACAAGGTAAATCATACAAACAGTTCCTGGCTTAATGACTCTAGTCTAGTCTGCCCAGGTGTATGTGTGTGTGTCTCAGGAAGACGAGCCAGACCTCTGCTAATCTCAAGAAACATATTTTCACCCAGGTAAGAAGCTACTTCATAGTTTAATGCTAGGGTGCGGTTTATTGAGACTGGCCAGATACTAGGAACAAACACCACTGGCAACTGGCAGCATTTACTAGTTCTCTCTCTCTCTCTCTCTCTCTTCTCTCTCTTCTCACACACACACACACACACACACACACACACACACACACACACACACACACAAACACACACACACACACACACACACACACACGGTGGTCTAACCAAGGGGCCAGTGTAGCAGTAGTGATGGCCAGTGTGCCAGTCTGAGCGTGAGTGTGTCTAATTCCCGGCTAATGCCGTCTACCCCCCAGGTCCACTGTCCTTGGCTGCCTGCCACTCTCTCAGTACTCACTGTGCTCTTTTAAAAGCCTTTCAAGGAAAAGGACAGGGGCATAAAGCAAGATAAAAAAAAAAACAGATGGAAAGAGAATGACACAATTCAATATAGATATGAGACAGGTATACTATCTGAGCAATGTATGAGGCAATAGGCAACATTGCTTTAGGAGGTGATTGCAGAAAAACTGTGAGGCAGTTGGATTTTTTATAACATCATGGTTGATTTTAAGGAATAAAAATAACATTAAAGTTACTTAGTCACGGCTGTGGGTCACATTGGAAATGACTTCAGAATACTGTCCGTTCTTACACAGAAAGCAGTGAACTAAAAGGAATGAAATATTTCGAAATGAGAAGCAGTCACCAGCTGATATACAGTGTGTCGGCTATGGAGCAATCTTAGCAGGTAAATCAAGTGCTCCACATCTCTGTCATAAAAAGAAACAGGTTTCCACACTCCCTTTTCTATATAAGCAATAGGAACCATTGGGACTTTTAAGCAGGAGGTTTTGCCCCCTAACCTTTGACCTCTTTTTACACTTACCTTCACCAACTCTATTTCACAACCAACACGCCACATCAAATTACAGAATCTTTCAGAAATCATGTCCGCTTTGCTCTGCACTTATCTATGACATATTATGTGCTTCAAGTTGCAGGGAGGTTATATTTCACATATATACACATGTTTATATGAATGTGTGTGCTGTGTATACCATTCAAAAGCCTTTGGGGCCTGTGGCTTAGTAACATTGTGCTGGAGGCTGTCCCTTTTGAAACCTGATGCCTGGAGCGGAAGCTTACAGATAGTTGTGTTGGGTCCAGCTGGGGGCATGTTGCAGGGCTACAACGGGGTGAACCAACCAGTCAGACCTGTGTGGCTTGTTGTTCTGTTGTGTTTTGCTGTGTGAGTGCCGAGCTTCTTGACTCCCAACTCTCACTCTCATATACCCAGCCCTGTGTCCCGAAGGAACATGCACACAAATAAGCTTGCACCGTATGCATATGCACAGGATATTTTTGTACACAAACACTGTGCACACACACACACACACACACACACACACACACACACACACACACACACACACACACACACACACACACACACACACACACACACACAATCCAGACGATTTACTCTTTTGCATGCATCTAGCCCGGTGTTAACAAGACGTGTCCAGGAGCACACCTATCAAAGTGTGTCATCTACGACACCCAAGGCCTTTTTGAATGCCTCACTCTCCTCTCTCTTCTTCTCTGGTTTTGTTCTCTCGAGGAATCCAGAGTAAATATGCCCTCCACACTATTTGAAACATATTGTCATCACATTCACCCCCCAGATATGCATTTGAAGAAAAAAACCCCAGGCACTTTTTTAGGAGATGCCAAAACATAAATGCTGCGCTTCAGGTAATGGAATAAGAGGGATATATTTAGAGCAGCAAAATCCTATGTGTAATTTTACACTTGACTCATTCATGTTTTGTCTCCTTTTTTCATCTAATTTGAATGTGTGTTGTCTACTCTTTGGTACAGGTCGCCTCAACACACCAGCCATCTACAAAGACAACAGTACTTTTTCTTTAAGCGACAGGCTAATTAAACCATGATAAACACTGTTGGGGAAAAGCGGAGCAAAGCAAATGCATTCTTTCTTTGACTAAAGGTCAGATTCACACTCGTCCCTGTGTGAGATTTATTTAGAGAGCTCTAAAGAGCAGGGGCAGCATCTGAGACACCACATATTCCAACAATCTTGTATTATGTATTGCGGAATTCGGAAAACAATAATGTCATGGTGTAATGTGTTATTGTTACAGCACAGTAGAAGAAGAAGAAGAAGACATACTTTTTAACAATCCCCAAGGGGAACTTTTTACACTCTGTTGCTATATTACACACAGGAACACATGCACAAACAGGAGTAAGGGGTTTGGTGCCTTGCTCAAGGGCACCTCAGCAGTGCCCAGGAGGTAAACTTCTCCAGCTAACAGTCCACAACCGTACAGGGACTTGAACCACTAACCTTCCGGTTCCAACCCAACTCCGTACAGACTGCCCCTTAGTAGTTGGAAAAACTACAGAAAAGTATGCAATTTGTATTTAAAATGTATTTATATTTTCAAAGTCTCTTTTCCACCTGATTTCTGTAAATTTAGAAACCTATTCTGACAGGGGTATTGAAGGGTTAAAAAATATTCGGTTCTAACAAACTCTAACAGCTACACTTATGATGTGGATGCTGTCCATGAGAAAAGAGGAATTATGATGAATCTGGAGAAAAATGGAATGATATCAAAATTCACTCACAATCATTATACTTACATCCCTGGGCATAAGTCATGTCTTGAAGATAAAATACTAGAGTGGTATATTTAAAGGTTAATGGCCATGGGTGTTCATGTACATGCATACTGTGTGTGTGTGTGTGTGTGTGTGTGTGTGTGTATGTATATATATATATATATATATATATATATATATATATATATATATATATAAATATATATATGAATTTAAGTGAATATGTGCAAATGTCTGCTGACGTGCACATATCCGGCAAAGACAGATGAGGATGACAGATGTGAGTGTATTCGTGCATGGTTGTGTGTGGGAGGAGAAGGGGGGGATTTGTGTGTGCTCGAAAAATGGGACATGGGAGCACAATGACTGCTCTTTGAGTTTCATCATTCTCCTCATCACTGCCTTCATCCCCCCCACCACACCCCACCCCACTTTCCTAAAGGCACAAACTCTGCCAGTTGTCACCTTAGAGTATTGCAGGCCCTGCTGAAGCACTCCACTCCTCGGGAGGAGAATGTCAGCCCAGGCTCGGGGCAGTTTTGACAAACAGAGTATATATTGATACATGATAAAGTATGCTAGAAATCACCCGACTGCTGAGGGCTACTATAGTTTTAATATCATCATTTGAATTAACAAGCATTCTGTGGAGAAATAATGAGCTTTCATTATTCAGAACATCATCCTTACCCCGGCGGAGACTCGCAGGGCTATTAGTGCTTGAGAACTTAATGAAAAGAAGATAAAGAAGGTTTGAGATAAAAGTTTGAATGGCCACACTCGGTAACCAGAGTTAAAATTTAATGCGGCCCCAGTGGATGACGGATGAGCTTCTTATCTGGGGCCTGGGGAACGGGTAGACAGGGGATCCGCTATGGAAGGTGCCATTCTGGGGAAGGTGAAGAATGTGCACCCCTCCCGCATTCTCTGACAGGCCCAGTGTGGTGTGCCAACCCGGGTGGACCCCCCACCCCATTGCTCAGTGATTCATGCCAACCCACAGATAGCTGTATGTCCCTTACACTGAAAGAGCACTGTTAGATTTAGGACCCAAAACACTGTTGCTTTGCCAAAAATGATATCCCATTAAATTAACTTGGATTTGATTGCAAAATATTTCTGACTATCATTGTGCCCAAAGTTAAGTCCACTTTGCTTCACTTCTATAGGCTAAGGCTACAGTGTATTACATAATTAATGATTAGTTAGTTATCAACAAGAAAAGATAATTGATGCCCACAGGAGTTGGGAGTTTAAGTGAAGACAGATCAGCAAAGGCTAGAAAAAAAGTAAAATATTTCAAAAAATCTTCTCATCTGTTCTATTTCATTTTTCACAACTACAATCTCATTAATACATGCAAGACTGCCTTAGGATAAAATCTCTTCATTCAGCCAACCCTGTGGTGACGCCTTTTCTCCAAAACAAGTGGTGTGTGCTTCCTTCCTTTACTGTGCTTTGGCTGCAGTGTATTACATAACTGACACGAGATAGAAAACAAATGAAAATGGCAATAAATAAATAAACATCCAAAGCCAAGTTAATAACAGTGATTAAACCTGCAAAGTGTATGATTTCAAATTGGACTACTATCTGGAGGATAATATGTTGATAGGAAAACACACAGGTGCAACTGTGCAGTAACACACTTGTAAACACACAGTACACATTGAGAAATACACACAGCCACACATACACACAAGAAAAAAAAAAGAAAAAAAAAGACAGCAACAACTCCTGGAGTCCCTCCGCTTGATGCTGTGTTTGTCCCAAGGGCCTTAAGGGAAGTATGTTTGCTTGCTGAACCATTGTGAAGTCTCCAACAGACATGTCTAGCTTGCTGCTGCGCTGGGGTGTGCTGTTCTCTGCTGGAGGAGATCTCTGTGAATGGGAGGGGAATGCATTGATTTGATGAATGAGTGCATATTTGTGGGAGTACTGGTGGCCAATGTGCAGTCTGGTGCGAGGAGTTATTTTTGTGGCTCGAACTTGACAACAAAGCCTTTAGCTCTAAAAGCAGACTGCAAGAATCACAGTTCAGTGAAATGCTAGCACAGATGTTACTCTCTCACATTGTCTTTATCTTGAGGATAAAAGTCTCTTAGGGTGGCATTTCTAACATGTTGGCATGCGTTTATGTGTTTTCATGTTTATGTACTTTCCAGTTTTTTTAAGTATTTATCTAACTCTTGATTAAACATATAACATAATTGGCATAAAATTAAATGATTACAACATCTCAACTCTGTAATGCTTAACTTAAACCGTTGACACAGGCCTCAAAGAAGGAAGTGAGAGTAAAACTAGTGTCTGACAGACATACTAGTAGTATGCAGTGTGAAACTGTTAAATGCATTTATTTTGCAGTATGCTAGGGCAGGCTTAGCCGGTTTCCGATTTTGGAAAGCGGGAGTAAACAAGTTGTTGTGACAGTTCCAGCGCTTTGCATTGTGGGGCACAGTAGGCGAGGTACCCTGGTCCCATGCATACTGTAGATTTTTTCAAGCAGTACCAGATCTTTGGCATACTGCAGTATGCATACTGCATACTACATGCTACATTTTGGACAAATCAGGATGCACTTCTAGTATAGTAGTTTATAGTAGTATAGTAGTTTTAAATACAGCCAGAGTTTGGATTTTACAGCATCTTCCCTTAAGCTCAAGTGACTGAACTTAAAGTATTTCAGGCTGTGTTCCCTTTAGCAGTGTTGCACCTTGTCCCATTCCCATACATCAAGACATGTACATATGCTGCCAATGTGCTCTTCAGTTTATAAAACTCTTAACTTGGCCAATATAATCTTTTTAAAATAACCAATTAATACTTCTACTAGGACAATAAAGTTTGACATCAAACCCAGGTGTTTTAGGGAAAAAAGTACATATCATTTGAATGCATTTTACTCCGCAACTTTTACTATTCCTTGCCATGATATGGTACCTACTTCAAAGAAACATCTTAATTTTTTAAGTTCCCATAAAGGTTACTTATCCACAATGGCAACCCCATTTATGGTGGCTATATAACTTTAATTAAACACACCCAGGTGTCGGCTGGTACAAGCACTTAACACGGAACAGCAACAATATGACCTGGTAAAAGACATGTGAGGGAGAAGCGGGAGGCTGGGACCTCTCTAGGGTTTCATGGGTTAGCTGGTTTCCCGAAAACACTGGAGCAGTGAGCATATTTAAAGGTTAATGCCAGTCAAATTGGGAATACAAAGTTTTTTTATGTGGTTTTTGGCTTCCCTAAACAGCCAAGAATATATAGTCAGGAATACCAGTCAGTTTACAAATCCAAATTATTCCAATGGCTTTTTGTTTTCCTAAATCTGGAGCACTAAGATCATTGAGTAGAGTAAACGTGGTATCCTTTCAGTAAAGTAATGTAATAATTCATGATATCCTAAGATTTGATGCTTTTACCGCAACAACAAAAAAGGAATTAAGTTTGTAATGTAACTAGTTCAACTAGTATTTGTGACATTGAACATTTTTTTTCCAAAGCTGATAGCCTATTGTACAAGCCATGCATTTTTGACAGCTCTGTGCCAAACGTCCATAGCAACCAATCACCAAATACCACAATGGCCCATAGATACAAGGGACTGTACAGTGTATTATCAATATTTGTGTATTAAAGTGGATATTTCATTTAATTCTTGGTGTTCACTTGTCAATAATTCCTGGTATCTAGACGTTCATTACATGGCCTCTTGCTATAAAAAACTGTTTCACAAGGGTTAAATGTGACACAAAAAAAACAGCAGACTTGTATTAAATGTATTTAGTAATCTGAAGGAATTTACAGGGGGCACAATACCGCTACATTTACAGATTATCTCAGCCTCTTTAATTTAGTTCTGTTGCATCATTTTTATGGTACAGGGCAGGGATAGCTGGAGGGTAAGGCTGGGGGATGGAGAGGAGTGTGGTATAGGTCCTGAGCAAGTATTCATATGCCTAGAAAGCAGGCGAGCATCATAAAAAGAATGGCTCGCTAATCATTTCAATACAGCGCCAAGGCTAGGCAGGAGGGTGGCTTCATGCACACAAGCACACACATGCATGGCAACAGATGATATCCATGCAACCTGAAGGGACACCGAGAACCTGAGATGAGATGAAAGAGAGGAGAGAGGTGGAAGGAAGCAAAAGAGCGATATGGTGAATACTTTAATACCAGTTTGTGTTCTAATGCACCGGAGAGAGAAAGACAAAGGAGAGTCTGAGAGATAGAGTGATGTAACAGCATCGCACATCAGAGACCACTGAGAAGAAGATAGTGTGTTTTTACAAGGTGAGCATGCCTGAGACGTCGAGACACCTCATTTAGATAACTGGAGTAGTGAGCCGCTGTCATCTCAGGGGGAATCTTGCTCCTAATTTCCCCTGGAATCACAAACAGCTGTTGTTTAAACTAGATCACATCACTGTCACATGGCTGCGGGGGCCTGGAGAAGTAGCTCTGCCGCTACTCCCGACTGTCACCACCCGATAGCCATTTTTAACGCTGATCCCTTTCAGGTACTTTAATATTCTCGCCGCCTCGTGAGACAGTGGGCGTGGAGAACGTTCTCTAATTCTTTTATAAGCTCCAGCCTGAGCCCAAAAGGACACACAAGCCTCCAGTTTGAGTCCTGCTAATAAAGATGGGATCTGTTTTGTCGTCTCTATCCCTTTTCCTTTTCCTTCCTGACCCAGGATGTATGGACCCCGTCTCTCTCTCCTTTCTTTCCCTGGATCCCACACTCGTGCCATGTGTGGTTGCTGATCACAAACATATGGTTTAATCTCTGCAGACGGCGAGCAGACATTACAGCAAAAACACAGTCAGTTTTTTTTTACATTCTTTTATAAGGATGTAATCTAAAACTATTATTTTATTACATAAAACATATGAATAAAGTTACTATTGTTTGCACTTGTACACGTACCTCCACTGCATTTTCACTCAGCAATAACAACACTGAATCGGGTAAATCATGACTCAAGATATCAGGCATTCTTACTCCCCACAAGGAATTTTATAGGGATTCCATTATGCTAACTTTATACATTGCTTTTGCTGAGGTTGGATAATTATAGTGAACACTATCACTGTACACTTCTCTCTGCAGATGTTCACCAAGTAGTGAAACTGGCACTGAGAGTGATATTCAGCTCTACTTGGAAAGGACATGGTCTAGCACGACAGTATTGTAAAGCCAATTGAGGCAAATCTGTGATTTTTTTTTATTATGTTTATCGGTTATTTTATTATGTCTAAAAAGGGCAAGTTTTGGCTATAAATCTGGTTTTGGCCTCAGAAGTCTACAGTTTGAAGGTTAATTTTTCCAGTGCTATCATAGGTCGAAACTCACATTGTGAATTGACAGAAAAAGTAATCAAATGTCCTTGACCTCCGTGCACACTGAAATGTAGTCTCTGTGGAAATCTGTCTACCTTACCTCAGCCAAGTAACAGTAACCATTCTAACAACTGTGTCCTCTAAATAATACTCTACATAATTAGGGTGTACTCTTGCTAGCCTAAAGGCTTTACTGGAAGCATGGCTTGTATTTACACATCTGACAGTTGAGAGAGAGAGGGAGCAAGACAGATGCAGAGAGACAGACAAAATTCAAGTGTGTGTGTGTGTCTGTGTGAGTGTGTGTGTGTGTGTGTGTGTGTGTGAGAGAGAGAGAGAGAAAGATGGCCGCATGCTGGAGCGATCCTCTGCAGACCACGCTTCAGAAGACAGAGACGAGTGTACAAGAAGCAGAAATGTAAATGAGCGTGTCCATCCATCCATCCATCAATCCATCCATCCAAGGCCGCGCACGAAGCTTGTAAACATGTGAATTTTAAATACCACCCACCCGGCTCTTTCCCTTTGCTAGTCTGTCTTAAGAAAGGGCAGCGGACTGAACTCTTTAGTCATTGATTATGTGATTATACTGGATTAGTGTGTAACTACAGTACGTTGTCCTGCAGCAAGTCTCATGAGGAATCTTTTTTCAGGACTAGGATGGACTGTGTGCGGGTTAGTGTGAGTGGGTGTGTTGCCTCACATGTTTGTATGTTTGATCAGCTACTGTTCATTCCACACATGTAGTAACTCATCAGTACTGCGAGACAAGGGTGTCTACTTGCATCCACTTTCTTTATGAAGCTACAATACGCCATAATGTGTATTGTTCTGGCAACACACTAGCTAGTATCTCAATGTCATATATTTTCTACAGGATTATGTAGGAAACAATTTCCATCGTTGAATCTTAACCCCTGAACTTAACTTAAAAGCACTGCTGTTGTGTGTTGCTCATCGCCTCTCTATTGTGTGTGGGATCTCCCTGCCATGCTGATCACAAAGTAAGAGACAAATCATCAGGTGAGTCAGAGGGAGCAGCATTCCTTCATCAACAATTCCACAGAAAGCCTGAGAGTTACCACACACACACACACACACACACACACACACACACACACACACACACACACACACACACACACACACACACACACACACACACACACACACACACACACACACACAAACACACACACACACACACACACACACTCTGCAGGTGTGCCATAAATTAAATGCATGAGTAACTGTCTAGAAGAAGGAAAGAAAAAAAGTGGTCCAAAGAGACATTTAATGCCAGCACACACTCATAAACAGATGTCTGAAGGTCTCCCTCACACATATGTATGCAGTATGGTGTTATGTTTTTATGTGTAAATGTGTGTGTACAGTGAAATAAGTAGTAGCATTATACAAGTTTATACAAAGGCATTGTGTTCCAAGCCACAGTTGTTCAGAAAGCACAGTACAAAATGTGGTAAATACACTTATTCGGTTCTATTTTAAGACCACCCAGAATTGCATACAGTTTATGACCTGTGTATATTCTTATTTAGGCCACTATTTATGATGACACGACACATTTGGGTTTAGTATCTTGCCTAAAAGCATGACAAAAATGTTTTGTTTTATTATATTCAGTTTCCCCTTCTCCGTTTTTGTTGTTGTTGTTGAACCAGGAGCCTCACTTACCTGTTCATTTCTCTCTCCCTCAGTCTATTTCTACTCATCGTCTGCTATTTGTGCATCTCTATGTAAGAGAGCGTGCATGCATGCTCCAGCGCATGACTTTGTTCTGAGAAGGCCTGTCTGTGCCAGTGACACAGAAGTAATTCAAAAAATGGCTCCCCAGTTGCAGTCACTGCGGAATGTGACAGAAGGCAGTGGCAACTTGACAGTCTGGTTCTGCGTCGGTGTGTGACGAGCCAGACCAAAAGGTCAGAGACTTCAAACCCTGGAAGCAGCTTCAAAACAGAGCTCCGCACCTCTGACAGCTACATAATATTTGTGTAAGCTTATAACTGTATGTGTGTTTGTGTGTGTGTGTGTGTGTGTGTGTGTGTGTGTGTTTGTGTGTGTGTGTCTGCATGTGTGTGTGTGTGTGTTTGCGTGTGTGTGTGTGTGTGTGTGTGTGTGTGTGTGAGTTATGAGATGGAAAAACTTTACATTGTGGGTTTAAAAGCCTGCCAAAATGAACAGTTGCTTTATGTTGATGGGTCAACACTAAAAACACATTAGGTGTTGCTGTAAAGAGGGTGGTTAGTGGAGTAGACTTGAGGACAGGATACTGTGGTAAGACGATATTCCATAGTGAGTTTTTCCTTCATGTGAGCAGTCGTTTTGTCAAAGCTGCTGGCCCAATTTTTGGATCGAAATCGAGACGGAGGAAGACTGAGAGCTGCGGTGTACTTGACATCCAGTGACCTTCTGCAGGTTTGGCATGCACTTGCTCTTGGGAAACTTGATTGAAAGACTCAAAGGAATGTGAATCTGTGAATGTGCGTGGGTTTGTATACGTAAATACTCATAGCTGCAGCCAAGGAAGCTATTCTTTGCAGGCGGATGCAATCGATACACAGACATCAGCACTGACTCTCTTGTCTCAAAACTCTGCAAAGTCACATTTAACTTGGGCACAGACTTTCTTTTTTGGAGGACTCTGAGAAATTAATTTGTGAGCCTGACACAAATAAACAGCTCATGCATAAATATGATCATAACTTTAAGACAAAAGGAGAACAGCTCTATCTCCGTTGCAAGGGGGGGGGGATTTCTTTTCTTATCAAAGAAACACAGGGCAAGATTAAAGAGTCAAAATCCTCCCAACGTGTGTGTAGTGTGTGTGTGTGTCCCAACGTGTGTGTAGTGTGTGTGTGTGTTTGTGTGCATTCGCTCCTTCATGCCAGCCCCCGGACGTTCTCTCCCCTTCTCCTCCCTCCCTCTCGTCACTCTCCCCGTAGCATTAGGAGCTAGCTGCCAGGCTCTCCTCTTTAGCATCCATCCATCCCTCCATCCTTGCGCCTGGAGGAGTCTGCATTAATCAGTCCTTTTCAAAGGAAGTCCTGCTACAGTAGCTGTTGTGTTTCCTCCCATTCATGCAGATGTGGCCTACAGTGAAGTCACATCAATCCTTATACAGTGGAATTACACGGCTAATCAATAACACTCAATAACAACAGGTCATTTGCCCATCGGTGTGTCCACTCTTTCATCCCACCCAATGACAATGGCCTCTAGTTTGTGTGCAAAGGTTATAGATTACACTTGGAAAACAACCAACAATACCCACAAAACAAATCAAAGCACTTGTTTTGCAGTATTTTGCATCTAATGTTGTTAGGTAATTTGAATCAGTAAAAACCTCTCCTCTCCTCCTCCTCCACGTATTTTGTGTATGTAGTTTGGTTGTATCGGAACATATTTTTTAGGAGACAGGGCTGTGAAGTGATGTCATCAGAGAAAAAAGCCTTGCCTATGATAAGCAATTCAAATTAAATGTGAGCAAGGGAAATGACAACCTCATTCTGAAAGGGTAATATTTGAAATTTCTACATATGGAATCAGTCCTACCTGCAACAATGTTTGAAAAGCGTTTTGCTCCATTCTACAAGGATAATAAGAAACATAAAAAGTCCTATGGATTTTTCTTAACCTAAAGAAATGCTCAAACAGAAACTGAAATGTTTGAAAATCCAACTTAGGAGACTGGAGCTTACAATTGAGGCATTAACCATTGAAAGTTAATCAAAGCTTTTCGGGCTCATGCTCTCAACTGTATGCTAGTTTATGTTGTTTCCCATAACAACAGGTACAAGCCAGATGCAGGAACATTAGGCTTCAGTGGAGCAGTGATAGTGTTATGTTTACTGATCAGATTCGGTTAATAGATCCAGGTAGTTTTGTTCCATAATGGCAGTGGAACATGCCTACTGTTGCCTTCGGCACATGTAGCTGAATATGAATTACCCTTTACGTAAATCAAGAAATGTAAGTGGCAGCCTGAGAATAGATAGCAAAATAACTTCTCAGAATTAATTAACTTCTTTTAAAAACAAATATTATCTAACTATAGGTGAAATGCCTATACACACACACGAGTTTGACATAATTTGATCACAAAATTACTGGATATAATTTAATATAATCACCTTCAGATTGAACACAACTGATCAAAACAAATATCCTCTGAATTCTGCCCTGATATGTAGAGTTACAAGTTTTCAAATACTAGCCTGCTACTCTCTGCTACACTGGGTCCAAATCAAGCTGTCAGCGAACGTGCCAGCGTGTCCAGGGGGCGTCACCACACATACGGTACTGAGCTACGAAACAGACACCACTTCATGCAGCAGGTTTGCAGTGGCTGCCAAAGGCCAGAGAGGAGAGGAGCAGGGAGTGTACGTGAAGAGAAAATGTGGGACAGAGACATGCAAAGAGAAGGTGAGGAAAAGAGAAAAAGGAAAAGTGAGAGTGGGGATGAGTGTAGGGGAGAGGGAGGAGGAGAGAGGATGAGCCAGTAGGTGAAAGATGGCAGGAGGGCAACATGCAGATTGCCCAGGACCTGACTGGCATATTCTTGGATGGCTAACAGACGGAGAGAGAGAGAGAGAGAGAGAGAGAGAGAGAGAGAGAGAGAGAGAGAGAGAGAGAGAGAGAGAGAAAAAGAGGGAGGGGTTGGGGAGCCAGGGAAAGTTAGGGCCCTCGGGATGTTCTGTCCCACTGCCAGCCCCTGAAGTGTGGCTGGGAGATAGCAGGCCCACGTGCAGTGGTGCACCATACACACAAACATACATGCACTGACAGTGAAAATGAGGCGATGGAGCAATGCAAGGATCAAGATGGAATAAGAGAAATTGTGCTGAAAAGACAGGGAATATACTGCAGAAAAAAAATCTTACCAGATACTGGATTAAGAAATGGAACAGAAAAAAATGTTCATGTCTCTTGGGAGAGTGTCCAAGGTCTGCTTGTTAACTGTCTGAGTCTGCATTAAAAAAAACTCACTGTTCAAGTGAGGTGAGCAGCATCATTTCCAACCATTACTTTGAATTAATTAAACACAGACTACATCCTTTCACAGAGACTAATATGTAGCTGCATCTTCAGTCAGGTCAGCTCTCTTTCTCTGCTTTACTTTTTCTATCTGTATCCTCCACTCTCATTGGCAATGTAGAGTGGAGGAGCTTGAGGCCATGTGTGCAGGTTTGGGCCAATTATAGGGATTCTCATCAGTGCCGGGTTGCCTTTTTGCTGCAGGCTCAGAGCACACAGACCAGCCGAGGGTCCACATGGGTCAACTCTCTACCCCTCACATCTCCGCACAATGAGCATACCTGGGAGATGCAGTACTGCTGGTTTGGCAGATCTGATATATAACAGACCAAAAAATAAAAAGAGAAAATTAGGCTCTTTGGGCTGAGATGTAAAAACTAAATATCAAAAATAAATATGTTTCTACTTTGCAACAAACTAGAATTCAACCAGTGACAAAGACAAAAAAAATATTCAGTCATACTGATGTCAATCACAGGCTTTGTGAAACTGGAATGTTGCATAAACAAATCTGGACAAAATAAATGAATAATACTTTTAGGAATCTCTTGAAATTTAAATTCAGGAATCGTAACACTAACTTCAAACATGCACCTGTTGAAATACATGAAACTATGTCAACAAAGAAACACAAGCAACTGGTATTTTCAAAATCTCTAAATCTGAAGCAGATTCTGTTAAAGCTGATTACCAGTCCTGTATTGCAGCTCGACAGCAATGTCATCCAAAAGAAGTTGCACAAGCTTCGAAAGAACATAATGCTAGTGGAAGGATTTCTTGAAATGAGTCCTGCAATTTAAACAGCCCTCCTTCAAGCCTAGAAGGGAAAGTAAATATGGTTACTTGATGAGTGGGGCATAACGAAGTGGTCAAAGCTCTGACGCCCATGAAGGCGCCATGCCAGTTACGTCAGAACTGCTTGTTGTTGCCTACTGTCACTGTCCTTAATGATATGCACACATCAACAAAAGAGATACTATACATAAGCCCAAAAGCACACCCTGATTTTCCTCTGCTAAAGTCCTCAGATACAAAACTCTAAATGTATAAATACAAGAACGTAATATTATTAACTGGTTACAAAATGTAGTGTACAAGCTTTTGTATGGGTTTGGTTGCTTGGACATAATAGTTTTTGCCATACCACAGTGGGAACTGACTAAGAAAAGTGACTATCCTAATGATTCTCTATTGTTGAAAAAGAAATGTGTTGCAGAAACAAGGTGAGAACTGTGAAAATGCATAACGCAATTTCAAGTGTCACAATGAGTGGCTTTTGGCTTCTTTTTCCAGCTTTGAAAAATGACCCAGTTAAATGATGATACATTTCCAGAAAGACAAAAGTATACTGGTCATTCACTATCTGTTTTGGTAAATAATCTGAGAGGAAACCCAGATGAAAACAGGCACAGCAATATAACAATATTACAATTTCTTCATAGAGAAAAATCATAACAAATAACGTACGTACCTAAGTACGGGCCCTTAATGAACGTCTCCCGGATGTCTTCACTCGGGTTGGTTGTTAATTTCCTCAATTGACCTGCAGGTTAACAAGGGGGGTACTACACCCGATGCAGGGTCTATAACAACAGCAGTACTTCAAATATACACTTTATTCAGCCATAATTACCAGCTTGGAGGGAAATCCGACTGAGAAACTGGATTAAGCATGACCAAATCTTCTCAAGTGGTTAAAAAAAATCAAAGCGCAGTGAATGTTTGCCCCATACACATTGGCTTCGGGATGAAAGGCTTGGCCGAGGTTCGCGAACTAGCGCCGACACCAGGAAGGTTTTTTTTTGTCAAATTATCTGCTTTTATACAACTAGAACTTCGAACAGTGCTGGTCTGTGTGTTTGCTGCTGAAACAGAATCTCAAACATGGCCTGGAACTGTGTGTCTTGGAGAAGAAATCAAACTTGTGGCCTGTTTGGCGTGGTTGCAGCAGCGCAACCCTGAAAGTGGATTGTGCTGGTGCTGTGGATTAGCAGAAGGCAGCAGCAGGCAGCGTGTGTAGGCTACGTGTGTGTGTGTGTGTGTGTGTGTGTGTGTTTGTGTGTATGTGTGTGTGTGAAAAAAGTATATGTGCATGTCTGTGTGTTGGCGCTGGAGGCTAGCGTGTGGTGAGGAGGGAGATTCGCACCTCCATGCACGCTGCTGAAAACCTGCTAACCGTTGCATTTACAACTCTTAGTATGGTGAGGTAAACACATTTTTAGTTAACCCCCCTCTCCTCCACTCCTCCTGAAGATTTTTAAAGGAAAAGCAGCAAAACCATATCCAAAATAGCAATGATACAGAGGAGGGATTGTCTTTGACCCTAAAACAAACATTTTGGATTGCCAAATGATGCTTGTCATCCAAATGCAAACATTCCCTGATACCATCGCATGGACTTGAGCCTGTTGACAAAATGGAAAGCAAATGGAAAGCAAATCATGTGAGGTCACCCTCCCCACAGAAACCTGCATTGACATAAAAATGTACCCACTGAGATCATGCTAATCCTTTAAACACTAATTTAAGTGCTCTCGATTTTATTAAAACCATAATATAAATACTCATGGGTATTTTTTTTCTCCTAAGAGAAGAAAAATGAATATCAGACCCAGATTTCTATCCCACAATGCATCTGGGGTTGTAAGTTGAAGAGGAGGAAAGGCAGACAGAGGAAGCTTTAAATCTGTGTCAAAAAGAAAGACATTAGTCCTGTGCAAGATGTTCATTTAGGAAACCTGGTGTGAAGGTACGTTGGTGGCCCATTAATTACAATAATCACATCGTAGGTGTTAGAATAATTCATTAACTCAGATTTAGTTAAGGCTTCATTTAATAAGTCCTTGTTGGTCAGGAGAATACGAGACAGGAGGGAGGAAGGTGGGAGGGAGACAGTGATAGAAAAAAGAAAGGGAGGGTAAGCTAGAGAGAGAGAGAGAGAGAGAGAGAGATACAGGGTGCCTATTAAACCACAAGGCCTGGATTGTCAATTTGTGTTTGAGCGTTCCACTGGGGGAACGGTTCCATCCTTTTTAAGAGATATATCATTTTATAAAAGACCAAAGGGAGGGAAAAGGAGACAAAAACGGGGGGAGGTGGTGGTACAAGGGAGGGATGGAGGGAGGGAGTTACAGAGGAGGGGTGGTTGGTTAGGGAATCAGTTTTGCCTACTATATTTAACTGACCCATAAATCTGTTTTTAAATTCTCCTCCATTTAAGAACGCCCATGCGAACTGGAGAAAAGAGAAGGCAAGGGAAGGGAGGGTTTTTCTTTTTCGCGCCGGCTGTTAAGTACCACAATCCATGCATAGCCGACGCTACATTTATCCTAACAATGTAATTGGTCCAGCTCCCTTGGCTGGTGGCTCAGTTACTGGCCCTCCCTCAGGCCCCCCAGTGTGTGTGTGTGTGTGTGTGTGTGTGTGTGTATGTGTGTGTATGCATGCGTGCGTGCGCAACCAAGGCCCTCCCTTCAGCCCTCAAATGAAAAGAAATCCCTGGCTTCCATTGAGACAGAAACTCACTGGGGGGCATGGTGGCTAGGCTAATGTGGCTAATGCTACCATAAACTATACACACCTGCTAACAACCTCACTGCAGGGCTATGTGTGTGTGTGTGTGTGTGTGTGTGTGTGTGTGTGTGTGTGTGTGTGTGTGTGTGTCTGTGTGTGGTTGCCGGTTGGGAGTGGGTTGTGTATTGCACCATAGGCAACAGATGAAAAGCAGAGAAGACGGACTCACACACACACAAGTGTATACGCACGCACGCGCGCACACACACACACACACACACACACACACACACACACACACACACACACACACACACACACACACACACACACACACACGCCCAACCCTCTCCTCCTTTCTTTTTTGTCTTTCTCTCTGACACACGCATGTACAGGACACACACACACACATTCACAGACAGCCACACACACACACACACATATTCACAGACAGCCACACACACACACACACATATTCACAGACAGCCACACACACACTCTCTGCATTGAGCCTCGGCGCAATTACGAGGAAGAGGACAAAAGCTTCACAGACAGAAGCAACATAAGGGTCGGCTCGTTGTTTCACCTGGAGCTAAATATCTAACCCAGAGGGGAGTCAGAGAGGAGAGGGAGGTGTAGGAGGGAAGGGAGGGCAGGGGGAGAGAGATGGATGGGGGAGGAAGGGGTAGAACAGAGGAGAAGGGTGAAGAGAGGGGAGAGCAGGTGCTCAATCACAACTATTGTAAGGTTGGATAGGGATTTGTTTTGTTTAGTATATCATTTTCTCATCATCGTGTCGGATAATTTTCTTTTCATTTGAGTTTTAACTTGTTAAGATTGCTTTGGAGGAAGACTTTTTTAAGAGCTCACAGACAGGTGAATTTGGGAGGTTCAGATTCAGTGAGGGGAGATGGATAAAAGTAAGTATGAAAAAGGGCGGTGAAAATGAGATGATGAGAAAGGAAAGAGGTTCAGCAAGGAGGATAAGGATAGCTTTTGGGTAGGGGTGAGGAAGAAGAGGGAGGTGAAAATGTGGGAAAAGGGAGAGCTGGGAGAGTTGGGGGTGAAGGGGGGGAGAGGAGGAGACAGGAGCCGCATAATGAAGCGCAGGGCTAATTTGGAGAACTCCAGCTGGCTGAAGCCAGAGGGCCTGGGCTTCCAGAACATCTGAAGCACCTTAATGCTGCACACACACACACACACACACACACACACACACACACACACACACACACACACACACACAATATTACAACTCATACACTAACGCGCATATAACACCATTGCAGTTGTGCAAACATGCACACTTTATACACTGAACATCACACGCTCTTTTGACCTCAACCTGTTTTGCAACACACACACACACACACACACACACACACACACACACACACACACACACACACACACACACACACACACACACACACACACACACACACACACACTACAAACACTGTAGAACATCAATACATTGGTGTGTTGTTGTGTATGTGTATGCCTGTGGTGATGTTAAGGTTGGGGATTACAGTTTTTTACAATCCCTTTGGCACATATTTCAGAACCTTGACGTCATTTTTCAGAACTCTAGACACAAAACTCACAACCAATGATCAAAATGCAAATTTTTCAAAACTCTAACACTTTTTTCATTTGCTTGGATACAATACACATACACCTAAGATCATTTGTTCATTTAACAAAGATCACCTGTTCAATATGACACAACTTAACATCAAAGTACTACTATTTCAAAAAACAATTCACACATTACATTTCAGATGATTGTCTATTAATTTCATTACAATCATCTAACTATCAATTGATACAACTACTCAAAATGATAAGTAACTGTTGCATTACTCTTAATGCATATTTGTATGGAAACAGACAAACAATATTGCATGTTTAGATCATGAAAGTTTCAAGTTAACAAGATTCATTGTCACCAACTAGAGTAGAGCATGAACCAATTAGACTACATGATCTATGGTTGTAATATTTCATCGTCATTCTTTACTGTAATGTACTACTGTTTATCAGACACTGTCTCTATGGTCCCATGTACTACTACTGTAATGTACTACTGTTTATCAGACACTGTTTTTATGCTCCTATGTACCACCTTTAAGAATATTTATTGTATTGACAGTACTGCGCTGTATGCATGCAGGCCCTTGGAATTGCAGGTCCAATTCTGCCAACTCGTTACTGATGATTGAGATATATAATTTATATATACTTTATATATAAAGTACTGTATGTATATATATATATATATATATATATATATATATATATATATATATATATATATATATATATATATATATATATATATATAAATATAAAAAGGGATAAAAAGAAACATTGCTGTTGAGAATGTACATTTTTGGAGTGCCATATAGTTCCATTACAGAGAAGGCAGACAAAGGAATACTTTGCACAGAAAATGTATGCCTACTATGTGTTTTACATAGTCAATACAAGTGTCAATTATGTTGTTATGGGAACACCTTACAAACAGTGTCAGGTCAGAGTTGTCAGTCACACTCCACACGCTGTTAGTCCCTGATGAAAAGAATTGCCAATTGCCACTGTTTGCCTTCAACATATTGTCAACCACATCATGACGCTTTGAGCAGAACACGATTGGCTGAAATGTTGGAGTGAAATTCCTTTTCTCTGAGGCTACATCACGGTAATGGCTTAAAACACAGCTGGATTAGAGCCTCCCTGGTTTACAACCATAAGGTTTCCCATCTGCAAACAATGCACAACTATATTTTGTTGCCCTCCTCCATTTGGTTAACCTCAAGCCTTTATGGTTACCTAGGGGTGGCTCAGGGTGATGGCATTTGACTTAAGACTAGAGCCAAAGTGAAATGCTGACTAATCTGTAACATCTGGCAAATTTTATGAGAGAGAGAGAAGAGAGGGAGAAAATGATGCCAGGTTGGCAGGTGGAGAAGTGAGGAGCACTCACAGTACATTTATATAACCACACACAAACACACACACACACACACACACACACACACACACACACACAAACACAAGACTTTCCAGTGCCAGGGTGTGGTGGCTGAGATGCCAAGCTTGTCCCTAATAGTGCCATGCCATTTTATGACCCAGGACAATAACCAACACACCCATTCAAGCCCTTGTCTCCATTACTACATTGAAATACACATGCAAACACACACAACAACACGTTGTGAGGCATCATATAGTTATGACACGGCCCGGGCCGTTTTTCAGTTATCACCCAGGCCTTCGCTCCCAAAGCACCATGAGCTCCAGAATCTGGGAGGTGTCAGCGACTCCTATACTCTCATAAACAAGGCAGGCGGCTGAGTGCGTGACTCAGAGTCGGCCTACAGCACAGGTCCGTTCAGTTAAAACTCAGAGTCCATTTTACCAAGTACGAACAGGCCTACTCAGACGACTGCAGAACAGTAATTACTACTAAAATTCTTCATTACTGTTATTGGAACAACTGGGCGTTGTGAAACATAATTCAAGAAACAGTATTGATAAATTGGTGATTGTGGCTATGTAGATGTCTTTAATTCCAGCATTCCTCTCAATTCTACTTCCTCCACTAAGTATTTCTCCTTGGAAATTATTTGGTAGTATGCTATGCAAATACACTTTGAACATCAGTATATCAATTTGTGTCAGAAGATAAGAGTGTTGTTGTGTTGTGCACTAAAGCAACCTTTCTTCATGTTGTAAAGCAACCAAGCAGATCCCCTATGAAATCTGATAAAGGTGGCACATGATGAAAACTGTGTAAATAAGAAAGTGTTATATGAATAAATCTAATGTGGGTGGATGTCAACTCCTGGATGTGTGACTCTGTGCTCTAAGTTTAGGGTTTCATCAAAGTTACCACACACACACACACACACACACACACACAATACACTTCTTCAGCAGAGACCCTCTACCTTCCTAACACACTGAATTTATCTGATAATCAAGGGAAAAATGAAACTGTTATGACACACAACAGAAAATAAAAAAGGGAAAGAAACACATGCAACACACATTAACACAGAGTTTATGCCATGTTCTAAGCTTTACCATGTAGCAATCACATGTGTGGTGCGCACCGGGGCAAGAGGAACAGCTACAAATTGGATTTCCCAAGGATGATGGTGTGATGAAAGATTGTGTGTTTTTCTCATCTACCGCCAGTGCTGTTAGAGCGCAGCATGATTAAATAAAACCTTGCCCAAGTTTCAATAAACGCATTATAACAATTGCATTTCCTTGACAAAGATTTAGGGACTGGTGTGATGCGATTGGATTACTGGGGAACATTGAGCTTTTTTAATGCTGTTTTTGCCCTGCCTTAAGTTGAACGTACACCTCCACTTGAGCAAGTTTAAAGAATTTCTCTCCTCTCAACATGTGGTAAGGGACACTTTGATGAAGATGATGGAGGTGGCTTTTGCTCAACCATCTCTCCTCTCAGACTTTATGCAATGGAGAGAATACATGGCCAAGCTTCTGTCTTTCACAACAGTGGGAAATGTAAAACTGCCTTCCTCTGCAATGGGTGATCAGCAAAGCACAATTTTAATGTAATTATTTTATATACAATTGTATTTGTACCAAATTCAGAAAAAATAATGGTGACCCAATGCTTTGGATTTATTTATTTTTTTAATTCCCATACTGTGTGGTACTGGAACACTGCAACACAACTTGTTGCTGGGCCATACTCATGTACTATACTGCTGAATTATTTATCTGAATAGTAAAGACAAGTATGAATCATAGCCGACCCAATGCACAGAAAGAAGTCTGATTCGCGAATGACTAACAGGTGAAGGTGACGCATAACTTCTGTGGAAACAGAGAAAGAGGGTGAGAGAGAACATGAGAGCATGCATGCGTGTGTGTGTGTGTGTGTGTGTGTGTGTGTGTGTGTGTGTGTGTGTGTGTGTGTGTGTGTGTGTGTGTGTGTGTGTGTGTGTGTGCATGTCATCTGCCACGGTGGGAAGGTTACACAAATGCTCATCTTGATTTTAGGTCAACTGTCAGTCCTTCTTTTCATTGATTTAACCCCCACTTTTAGGTGAGACATGTAAACTCAGGTATGGCCCAATGCTACCCATCTGTGATTCTGGCAGGTGGCAACAAGCCGGTTAATAACGCCACACCTTTTTTTTTCTTCACCCGCATCCCTCACACCCTTCACACACACACACACACACACACACACACACACACACACACACACACACACACACACACACAAACACACGCACACAGATCGCATACACACTGATACAGAGGGCTCGTTGGAACACATGTTGGAGAAGTTCCATGCTCTGCTGCATATCTGTTACTCTCTGCAGATGAATTGACGACTGTGTGCATGTGTGGAAGAACTATTAACTGCATTTTTACTCAACTGTTCCCACTGAGTTTACTTACAGTTCTTTAACAAACTCTCTTTAACATTAAATTATACTCTTAGTTTGCAATAAATACATTAGCTTAGCTCTCAGCAGCCTGTCAGACAGACAGAATTTCTGGGTAATATTTGACTAAAATGTTGATCTGGGCTACCATAGTTTGCATGGCCCCTTTGAAGCCAAAGCTGTTCAAACCAAAGTAAACAAACTTGCATTTTGTGTTAATCATTAAGAGTCATTTTTATGTAGAAATTAAATCTACCATGAACTTGTTCATGCAAACTTTTTGATCGGATTAGACAATGTTTCTGCACAGGCTGGTTAGCTAGCTAGATGATGTTACCCAGAGGCAGGCTTTTACAGAAACCTTACTTTAACATAACATTACAGAAAAACTGACAAAGCTTACAGTAGATGAAAGTGTTTCCTCCTAATAATTAATATGTTGAGGTTCTGCCATCTAAACTGCCATTACAACACATAGGAAAACACCGACATATTGCCATTTTAGTGCAAATATAATGTTGTATAATGTAAAATGCTTATATATTGCTGACTCTCTGCCAAGCATAACATTACTAACTAAATCCTAAAAATGCCTTTCTTACGTTTTATACAATTAGAATGATTAGCCAAATGCAAACAGTACTTTTGAGTTACATAACTTACATCCATTGTCAATTCAACCATCTCCCTTATTGTGATGACAGTGTCTGTAAAACTGTCTTGATTTCAGAGTGTCAAAGTAACCCCACGGTAGAGTATTATTATCCATCAACTGCCTGGCGCAAGCTGGCACCTCTCCTTGATCACCCAAAGCCTTGTCAGCACACTCCAATCTCACTTATATCTTTACTCAATCAATCAAGGGGAACTGTTGGATGCAGACTGATGGAGTGATGTGGCATTGACAGCCATGTGGACAGAAAAAAAAACGGAGGCACAAACACGATGGAGGGGACAAGAAGGATGGAGATTTGGATGTACAAATAGATGGATGGTGAGTGGACAGTTTCTTAGCCAAAAAACAAAGGCAAGTTACTAGTGCAACATACAGACTGATGGGCAGGTGGCCTGCTGAATACAGCAGATGCTGAAAGACAAATAGAGAGTTCAACAGAATGACAATGAAAAAAAAGCATATTTCTATTACCCCATCCCAATGGAATTGCTTGGGAATCATGCCTGCCAAACTGACAGGCGCACAGTTCATAATCTGAATAAAACTGTGTGCTTTTAAGTCTGAAACTGACTTGATAAAGAAAAAACATTGGTGAAAATATGCTGTTATTATGATTATTTCAACAGGCAAATATATAACATTATGGAATGTCATAAAAAAGTGACATTGAGTAATAACAAAAGCATGCAAAAACTGTGGCAAAAGGTGCTGTGGCAAATCATTCCCAGCTAAAGTGACATGCAGGATCCTCAATGCAAAATAAAAATAGAAAGCCGAACAGCATTATAATGAGACGAAATTGTTTTATTAATGTTTTCCCCCTCTTCTCTCTTTTTACTCCCCGTTGGAGGCATCCTGCATTCTCCACAGCATAGCTCACAGTTCCACCCTGCTTGCACTATCTCCTTGGAGGGAAAGTCAAAAGGTTTTTCATTTATCTCAGACCGAAGACGAAGCGCAAAACATGACTCCCCCGAGAGACCCACAAGGAAACTGTGAACACCTTGCCCCAAATATCTGATCTTGGAGGAGCAGAAAATAGCATGCACGTATTTGTTTGCCGGGACCAAGACTTCCCTCATTCCCCAGATGCTGTGTTGTCATTGAACATTTTGCCGCTGTGTGTTACGCATATAAAAATACATTTCGATTTTTATTGGGGAAAGAAAACACGTCCCAAGAACAAAAGATAATTGTATTGATTTGTTGAGCATGTGGAGCAGTTCAAAAAGTGTCTGTTGGTAATGTTTTGAGCTCTGAGATTGTGAATGTGTATTTTTAATACATGCGTGCGTGTGCGTGCACTTGCTTGCTTGTGTATCTAAATCTCGTCAGTTTATGTACTTTGTATTGACAGAGCTCTCACCAGTGATACAAACAAAATGGATCATTGGGATTTGAGTTGGAGAAGACGCTTTGAGGTATAAAAACTAGAGATAAAAAGATACAGGCAAAAATTTTTTTTTTTAAGATTATTTTTTGGGGGCTTTTACCTTTATTAGACAGTGACAGTGGATAGACAGGAGAGGGGGAGAGAGATGGGGGATGACATGCAGTAAAGGGCATCAGGTCGGATTCAAACCCACGCCGCTGCAAAGGACTCAGCCTACATGGGGCAAATGCTCTTACTGGGTGAGCTAGATACAGAGGCCACCCCACATAAAGTTTTAAACTCATCAGTAGGTGTGTCTGTGCAACTGTAGCAGCATAGTGCACCTGCATAGTGGTGCTAAAACGGATTGTGTGACAAAAAATGTGAAGGCAAAACAAAAGTAGTTTGAAGTCTGTCATGCTAATACAGTATGACTTTAGTAGTAGTGGTAGTTTGGTTCATTTCCAGTCAAATAGTCTTGTTAATGCAGCAGTAGCGTTCTGCTCTTTCCGTGCAATTCAGAGTGCACAGCAGGGTACTTCGACGCCAATACATACTGTGGTTGCTTTTGGTCTTTTAATATGAAATAAAATGGCATTTCATGGCTGTGTCACTGACAACAGTTAATCAGAGTCACTAAAAGGAACTGGTAATGTCAGTTATGGCTGATGGCATGGGGAAACATTTCCTCAATAGGCAAGCCACGCTCTCACTCTCACTCTCTCTGTTGCTTGAAGCAATGCTAAATAGGATAGATTTGTGCATTGATAAAGGCAGCTACTCGACCGGAACAGTGTGAATGTCTATAAAAGAGCCAAAAAAGCAAAATAGTAATGATGCTCTCTTTTGCCTTTATTGTATGTTCTATTTGACTCATCAGTCTCATTCTCTTTCTGTCTCACACCTCCTCACACAAATACATATATGCATAATAATAATAATAATAATCATCATCATCATCATCATCATCTTAATCATCTTAATCATCTTAATCTTGATCTTCTTGGTATGTGAATCTGTCTCTTTCATGGCCATTTGATTGCAGTGTGTTTGCTTCAGTATTGCTGATTATATAACTAGTACTGTGCCTTGTTTTATTTGCATATTTATTGATTACCTGTTGTATATGTAAGTATTCATGTGCTTTGTATTACTATTACTTGTATTTACATAATCTGTTGCTGTGCTGTTCTGCTGGTAAAAGCTAATGGGGATCCAAATAAAGGCCTGAATCAACCTTTAGCTGCTTTTCACTCTTTTGTTTGTCTGTTGAAGGGGAAAAAAGAGCAAGAATAAAGTGAGAAACTCTCCATCCACTGTCTTTGTCTTTTGCCTGGAAGGTAGTTTGCTGCAGCAGCAATGGCAGGGTCTTTTTGTGTCCAGTGTCAGTCTAGCACAGCCGTCTCTAGCTTTCTGAGATGTGGCAGTGGTGTATACAGACCTCTCATTCTGAAAGCATTCCTGATTCCAACCTCTGCCAGCCCATTACAGTCTTCAAAGTGTGATCACTACTACTTTCCCACCTCATCATCTGTAATAAATTCAACCTTTTTTATACTTTCCATTAAAGCAGTTCCTGAATGTCTACATAAAAAGGCAGTGACAAGATGTCTGCAAACATTATTTTGCAGCAGTAACAATATTTAGACACAGATGGTAATATTATAATTGCTACAGAGGAGAAATGTAAAATCCTCCTCAGGTGCTTTTTAGAGGAGATCCCCAGGGAGGCCAGCCTTAGGGGGCAGACTGCCACCCTCCTCCCAGAAATGGTGACCTGCAGAGGGTTAGGGTAGCTATGAGACTGCGCCTTCAAAGGCAGGTTAGTGGGAGGGATTCAGAGAGCAGAGACGACCACGAGTACATTAATGCCAAACCCACATGCATGTGAAAACAAGCAGAACACTTGTTGCATTTGAGCTCCGATACAACAATTTTGTGCACAACCACATATGGGAAACACTCTGTATACCAAAACATGGATAGAGATTCTTACTTATATTCTGCAGAAAGCAAACAAAAAAATGCTCTTCCTCTTTCACCTACACACAAACACTCACAACAGAAAGTTACAATCTGGTTATCAGCATTGGTCCCTTGGCTACAGGGCTTATGGGATACCCCTGCTTCTTGGCAGTCATTTCTAACATAAGCAGGAAAAACAGGCTTTGGGTTTGTGTGTGTGCACATCTGTGCTTCTGACTCATTTTTGTTTTTATATGAGTGTGAGTGCATTTCTGCGAGTGTGCCTGCATCTCAGGCATGTGCATTTTATAAGGGCTTTTGTTTGTGTATGTGTACAGATTGTAGGAGGCAAAAACAGAGCTATACATAGATAGAGATGCTGGGAAAATAAACATTAGTGACAAATATGTGAGGACAATCAGTGAGAGAATAAGAAAAGAAAGATCCATTTCCAACATGACATGCATGGTTTGTAAAAAAAAGAATCCACCCTCATTGACTTTTTATACGTGCAACAAAAGCATTTCAAAATGTTCTTATGTAGGACTTTTTTTTGCTGTTGCTTCATTTTTAATCAAAGTGAAAAAGAAATGTTACATTTATATGTGAATGTATAAATGACAGAAGGGCAAAGTCTAAAATTTAAAAATGTTCTCTTCATTCTATTCTATTTCATTTTATTTGGGCTAAATTGCCTCAGGGGCAAAAAAGATCTTTAACTTTTCATATCGTGTTACTCAGAAACTGTCTTCACACTGTACAGAGAGTTTTCATATCTGAATTATTCTAACTCTGTCTTTCAATATTAGTAGCTTTTCAGTATATTTGAGAGGGTGCATTGTATATCATACTACAGAAAAGCATCAATCTATGCCATCAGCCAATGATAAGACAATTTAAATGATAGGGTCATGATATCGTTTCTGAGGCAAAGTTTAAAAGAAGGATATCCGTTTACATCTCACTTACACGTTTTCCTAAGAACTCCCACATGCACTTCTAACTGCTGTTTTTACTGCCTCCTGTCTGGGCGTTCAGGTCACCTTTTACCTTTAATTACATCCATCTGTCTGCCCCTGCATCCATCCATCCATGTATTCATTCTTCCTATTTTACCTTTTGGGTCCTGAATGGTTCACCCAAATTTAAAAAGACCTAAGTTGTCTTATGTCAAGTCTTTTTGAAGCAGTAAAGGCCTGTATTTGGTCTTATCACTTGGGTATGTGTTACTTAATTATAATTATGACACTGGTACGTAGGATGTTGATTACAAAAGTGAAGTATTTGTGTATCCTGAACCTTACTACCTAGGAATCCAAATGTGCAATATATTATCAGTTTCATAAAGTAGAAGCCAGGCCTGTGACACATTTATGACTTTGTATTCATACATTCGGCATTGTCATAAATAATATGGTAGGGAAAGAATGCTGTGAACTGTGGGACTTGACGGTTTGAGTTGTAATCACAGGCCTGGGCAGGCCAACGACTCGGTTCCTTGGAAAGCAAATTTACAGATTCTGTTTCTGTAGGGCTAGCTGTTGTGTGTTGAACCAAAATAAAGCAAGTCTACAGTTTCTGTAGGCCTGTCTGTTTTGTGTCGAACCAAAATGTGTTGTGTTGTTTCCCCCCCACCACTGCTGTTTCCACTCTGCCTGCCTCTCTCTCTCTCTCTCTCTCTCTCTCTCTCTCTCTCTCTCTCTCTCTCTCTCTCTCCATGTCATGTCTCGTCTCTCTCCCATAATCCACACTGTCATCAACAGATTCAGATTTAAGCTTCCATTTCATCCTAGAGGCCACGGAAGATGAAACGTAGATGCTAGTTTTGCTCATAAATGTCTCGCTAAGTGCTGATGTGCCAGAAGCCCTCCTTAACTGGTTGACTGCTGCCTTAGAAGCCTTCTTTGCAATTCCAGCACACACTCTCTCCCATTCTCTGTAACACATTTGCACACATGACTTGTACCCCCTTAATCTTAAAAAAAGCAGATGAGTTGGTTTCAGATCGGATTTATCTAGAGATAAAATCATTGCTATGCATGATGTTGGGAGGGGAGGGGTTGGAAAAGACAGAGATTGTGAGGTAACCTTCCTGCCAGCCGGTGAACCAACCTGCCAGCCAGAGAACTTACATTGCTGAAAGTCACAACGAGGAGACAAACTTATCCCCACCTGCTTGTCAGGAGATCTACAGGTACCTGCTAAAGCAGCCAGCCACTAGAAGAAATTTTGGAACTGATGTACATACAAACATGTTATCATGTGCGTGTATGTTTGTGTATGTTTGCATGTGCATGGACAAGCTAGTGAGTAAAAAAGAAACAAGTAAGAGTATTTGTGAGATGGTGGAAATAAAAAATTAACTGAGAGCAATGATGTGAGTTTGTGAGTGTGCAAATGACTGCACCAAGCAAAAAAAATAAAACAGAAAGAAGACGTTTTTGGGGGGATTTAGTCCAATGCATATTATTATTATTATTATTATTATTATTATACAACCATAAGGAAAATGCTACCTGAGCATCAATCACCAATGATATTTACAGTATGACGGAATAAAAAGGGACAGATCACGAATTACACAGACAGATAGATAATAAGACAAATGCAAACACACAAGCTTACAATACATACATCCCCTGTCATACATCTGAACACAACTCACCTGGGGCACGTTCAGCCACGACAAGGCGTAGCAACACCTTTATTTAAGCTTTAAACAGGGGTGAGTTGAACACCCTGTTGTGTGCGCAAGCTCTCTGCCTTTTTATTACCACAAGTTTTACATATCCGTCTCTTAGGTATCACCTGTGACACAGCCAATAAACGAGAGACACACCCACCAAACGAGAGAAAACATACCTCACAGCCTGTTGCAAACCGTCATTCAACCCGGAAACCGTGGAAAAACGGTGCACGTTTTGAGACTCAACGTGCTAACGTAGTTTAACACTATAAAACGACATCACTTCCTTATTATGTTACAAAAAACACAACACAACACTGAACTCAATGACAATTGCTGAAGCTCCCCTGAAACATTTGAAGACTGCAGCAGTTTAAAAAAAATAGAATTATTTTGCCAAAGAACCATCAAGATTTCATAGGAGTTGGAGGTCGTATGAACATCCTGTCTTTTTAGACATCATGTGTCTTTCTTACTGCTGTTATAGAATAATGGTTCCTGGGCATGCAAAAGTGTAGAGTGCACAGGTGTAAACCGATACTGGGAAGAATAGGAAAGCATACAGAGACATACAGTGAAATAAGTATTAGAATAAGTTTTTTTGTTTACTGTAATAAAGACTAATAAAAAAACACACACACACAGGTAAGGAGTCTGTGTGAAATTCTAAACTGACTTCATCTTTCTTGTCCAAACTCGAAAACACTCAATTAAGATAAAATGGGGTTGCAAAATTATAACAAACAGTTCTGTACCGCTACCCTCCTCCCCTTTAATAAACCAGGTTAGTCTTCTCCTTGACTCAAGTTGTTTAATGACCATAGCTAATGCCGCTGTGCTCTGCCCTCTCTTTGTCTTGTCTGTGTAGCCAGCCTAATCGCTGCTGACAGTCAGCTTTGCTCTTTTATTAGCTCTGCGTCGCTTGCAATCAGTGACAGTGAAGTCAGGCAGCAGGAAGGGCTTGTGTGAACTCAACACCCACTCGGACTTGACGTTTAGACTTGCACACACGTGCACACACGTACACACGCGCGCACACACACACACACACACACACACACACACACACACACACACACTCACTCACTCACTCACATGAATGTGTGTATGTGCATTTTCACAAGAAAATCTTGCACTCTTCCGAAGCCAAGTCAACAAACACACAACCTCTCACACACACAAATGTATATGCTCACATTTGCTTACGCGCATAAAAATCACAAATGCAAACACAGGCACGCATTGCAGGCACATGTACACATTTCTCTGTACACACATACTTGCTTTTAAAATAGTGAAACATCCTCAACAAGGCAGCCACTGGCCTCACTGTATGTGGGTCAGGCCCATGCAAAGCTGTATTGATTTTTGGCTGGGTGTCTGACCATGTGCCGCCATGTTAAAAAAGGCTGACTGCTAATACGACAGCTAGCAAGCAGATCTCTAAACACACGCACTCATTCACAGACGAGAGGTTCCACAGTTTGCCAGCTTCTTCTTGTCAGTGCCCCACGAATTGGCAGACAATGGACTTGTTTGATAAAGAGGAGGGCTGACATTCGAACGGGCAATTTGTGAGCAACGGGGCGGGAGAAAGGGATGGAGGTGGGGGTCAGGAATTTGCTTCACTCTCTTTAAAGAATGTAGCGTCACCCATATGTCCGTCTGCCCTGGTGCATACTTGATGGAGTGGAAGGGCAGGGATGCGAGAGTGCTCTCTCCCTTTTACTTTCTCTCTCTATTTCCAGTCTACTTTGCAGGGCTGTCAAGCCTTTCTCCCCACTCTGGTGCAGAGCAAAAGCTTAATGCTGTTTTGTTTATTGCATTAAACCATGCAGCGGCCATTTAGGACACAATGTAGGCCACAGCAGAGAGAGAGAGAGAGAGAGAGAGAGAGAGATGGCTTTAAAACCTGTGTCATCCATAGTTGAGGTCAGGGAAGCGCATAGCTCAGTCACAGTGAAATATTCCAAACATTTTAAAAGCTGAAATGTCACTCATCCTAAATAGCCAGCACCCATCCTTCCTTCCAGTAAACGTCCTGCACGCTTCGTTTAATTGCTTTTGAACTAGCCCTTATTAATCCCCTTGACTGCAGGTTTGCACCTCATATTTACCACAGCTGACCTTTTGACCCTAGCCACTGGCTAACATCTAATGTTGAAAATTGGCTAATTTGTGAAATGGCAGAATTTGGGGGTAAAGACCACTTAGAGCTAATGGCTGGCTCATCTGAATATAAGCGCCATGCTTAGGGGAGGGCAAGCGCAGGGCAGCAGTGCTACCAGTGTTGGTGAGGTGTATTTGCGAGAATTGCCCATCTGAAAGAAGCCAGATATTTCTCCCCCTAACATCAATCTGAATAGCTAAGACTTTCACTGCCTCCATTATCTTGCCATTCGTTATCCTTGTATGCTGTAGGCTTTTTCTCAATTACAGCCATTTATGGTTTCTGGAGTAATTACATCAAAGTCGAGTCAGTTACCTGTAAGGTGTGTTCTACTGTAAATTAATTTGGAAGTTTCTGTCTTACTTCCTTTTCATTTGGTAGTAATGGGCTGTACTTGATCTTATGCAAGACAACCAGAGGGCTGAATGAATTCTGAGGCAGGAAACTGACCTCATGAGGGAGGGAGACGGAATTTCAAGAGTTCAGAGCAATTTCAATTTCAATTAAAGCCAGGAGACAGAACATGATATGTGACAAGCGATGCCAGACAAGCATATTGTACCAAGCAGGTACATGCAAAAAAGCTAGTAGATTAGAGCTTATTGTCTCTGTACAAAATTATACAACACATATACTGTTGGATATTTTATTTTATAGATTATATGTTTTATTTTACTTTTTCGTTCAATAACAATAAAACAGTGTATTTGTAAGAATGAATGTTTTATGTTTTGTTTCATGTAATGGACTGAAAATGGATTCTGCAAGTCTTGAAACTGATTTGGATGCCAATTCAAGGTATTTTCATCAATGATTTAGAAAATACATGCAAGGAGTTACTTACATGTAATCTGCACATTAACGTTTTTGACTTGACAACTTTTTAACATGATCTGGCATGTCTTTTCCTGCAAGATGCAATTAGATAGCAAGTAGTTGAAATTCTTGTTAAATTGATACAGCACATTTTATACGAAATTACGCAAGAAATGTGCACAATTTCAGCAATACCTGAGAATCCTAATTTATTCCTGCCTACTCTCATCTCTACTCACTGTAATTTGAGTATTGGATGTTTCGCTATCCCTGTTACCTTCAGCATATTTAGCCAGCCCTTCATTTGCACTCATCGTTAAGGCTAACAGCTTATTCAGCCTGTTTATGGATGGCCCCTCAGAGCTAAATTAATAGAAGAGGCTTTGGGGACCAGAGAGGAAAGTCATAAGCAAGACTGTAATGCTCATTTGCAACATAGAAGCTAATTACCAATTTGCCACTCTCCAATCTTGTTTTATAATATGTTCACGGCTCAACTTCTTTTGTGTTCTGGTGCCTGCGAGCTATGTATGACTTTTATACAACAGAGGATGCTTTGCTTCTGTCTTCTTCATAACTTCATGTGCTGGAGATATTGAGCTCTTAGACTTGCCCCACACAGGCCCACATCTAACACTTGCTCATGTGAGAATGGTGCTGTGATTGCCTTCAGCTTTGACTGCTAAAGAGAGAAATAGAGCAGGGAAATAGAAAAAGAGCAGAGAAACAAAGATATACTATAGAGATGACAACAAAACATTGAGGGGAAAGTGCTCAATTGAACACCAGTCATCACTCTAACTTACTCTACGGTGATAAAGCTGCAAAAAAGGATCACTGTGCTTCCCATTTAAAGTGGGTTTAATTGAGATTCATAAAGGAAAGAGGAAAGTGAACTCAGATAAAGTTTAAGATCAAATACAAACAAGCTTTAATACTTACAGTACAAATCAAGACAGGTCAGGTAGTCATGGGCCATTACTGTACTGTATAATGTACCAACAAAGTCTGTGGATTATCTGGCTTTAAAAACTGCACTCTTAAATATCCAATAAGTATCAGTTTTGAACACTTGCACTCAGTAAAGGGAAATAGGCTATAATAAATAATATATGAGAATACTAAACAATCATAATGTTAAACACATGCAGGGCCCTTTGACACCTACCTTGTTGTTCCAGACATTCTGACTTTTCAGAAAGAAAAGAACATTACAGATAAGAAACCTCCACCGGACCAAACAGCTGAACCTTGGTCTGAAAGAAAGAGGTGGTCTTCGTCCAGGTCAAATTGAACTATGGTTCTATTAGTTTCTAGTATTAAACTTTTTTGGGATGGTTTGGATTTCCAGACCAATAACAGGAAGTTCTGGCAGGCTGTCAGAACCGGAAAAAGGAAAAACAACGCAAAACAACAAAATAAGTACATGGGGAGAGAATGTTTATGTGACCTTTGGTCTGACGACTTGATAAAGAGTCAGTTGGATATGAGAGGACGGGAGAGCAATTCCACCTAAAGCTACCTGCCAAATTGATAACACACCGACTTCAGACACACACCGGCCTTTGAACAATCAATTGCAAGTATAGGGAGACGCAGCTCACGTAGGTGATGGTGACAGGACGTAGGTATAGTTCTTTAATGCGCTGGCATAATTGCAATGTGAAACTAAAACTAACCAGATCAAATGTATAGCCAACAATGTAGCAAAAATGCAAACCTTTGTTCGGACTTTCTGGTGTGAAAAGGCCCATGGTCTACACCCAGCAGGTTTTACTTAAACTTCTTGTGTTGTGTACTTACTCAGTGAAACCACATTATCACTTTCACTTCAGTGATAATGTTGATTTTCTAATTAATAATATCAAATAATAAAGTACAGCCAATTTCAGCCACATTACAGTTCTTCTCCTTAGCACCTCCAGTGGACATTTGTTTTAAGAATCCTGTATGAAACAGAATATCAAATCGCAAAGATGGGATTTGAACTCTCAACCTTCAGACTGTGGAACAGTTTCTCTGCCAACTGATTTACCAGGGCTCTGAATGAGCATCTGAATATTTCAATTAAGGTTAAACTTCACAGAGTCGGTTGACATCTGTGAAGTAGGTTTCAGGTTATTTAATAGATAGATACATGTATTATACTATATTGAAGGGTTTTCATTGGTTATCACCCATGTCTTGGAAAGTGTTAAAGGTTTTTTTGAAGGATTATCAGCACATTTAAGATGTTTTTAATGGATTATCTGTTACAGAGGTTTAAGGGGCAACAGAAGGAAAAGACAAACTTTGTTTCTCTTCAGGTTGATGAAGGTGATGTTTCTTCTTTCTTTTCCCTGGTAATGGTCCAGTGGGGACTGATGCTGAGTGACACCCAGGAGATGTGGGTTCAAATCCAGCCTAAGGTATGCCACACAGGAGTGTTTATGATGGATGGATGTGGTTTCATTTGTGCTTTCCTTTGTCAATTTCAACTTGCGTATTTCCAACATTGATTTCGACTTCCAACATCGATTTTGACTTCCAACATCGATTTCAACTTGCAAATTTCCAACATCTATTTCAAATTGCGAATTTCCAACATCGATTTCAACTTGCAACTAAAAGTGTTAAACCCCTTAACATATACAGAATAACATCACATGTAACTACACTTTGTATCATGTGACCTTTAAGACAGAAAGAGAGATGATTAATATTAAAGAGACTGTCCTTCCCCGAGAAACTTTCCCAGAGGTCGTTTGTGCAATTACGACCTGGCGATGCCCTCTAGTGCCTGTAGTAGTTATGATGGGAAAAAACCAGGAAGTAAGGTGATGAACTGGCTGCACTAGTGTTCAGTTGTCTTAGTGCGCTGTTAACAGCGTATAATACAGTATGTAATGGGTATGTGGTCATGACCCTAGGAAGGGCGAAGGTTATTTAGTGACACCGGTATCAGGATCAGAATCAGGATGTGCCGCGGGGTGTACATGTGTGAAGGCCAAACATTTTGACTTGCGGTATGTGCAGTGTTCATTTAAATCTACAGCATGTGAGAGTCTGTAAGAAAAGTTGTTCAAAGTAAAGTCTTTTTACACTGTTTAGGCTAAAACAAATATAGCCTAGCTAGCTAATGCTAAAGGAAATTACCTAATTTATTCTCATGTATTTCATGCTGTAAAGCCTGTTTTATACAGTCTATGTGTAAAGCCTGCAAACAACTGCAACACACCTGCTCTCCAACTTGAATAATAAGACATTGACAGTGTATTCATTCTGGGAGTTACGCTGGGTTTTCACCAGTGGTTTTCACAGGCAGCTTTCTTCAACTGCAACTCCATTTATGTTCTGCAAAAGTTGACTCTGAGTCATTTTGGAGAACCACTTTCACCACTGTCAGCATACTTTGCTCATACGGCTGTTCGGCTAATTCCGATGGCACTGGCTTGAAATCATATTTGAATATCATGGATGCTGTCCCTAGGCTACTCGCAGCCCACTCTTTTTATTTACTTATTTTTTTCTTGCAGCCCACCGTTCTCTACATTCATGCAGCCCATTTGCAGACTCAGAATGCAGCCTGGTTAATGATGACGTATTTACGGCATCTTGCTAAGTAACAAAAACAAACCGTCACCTTGTACACTTCAGTCAGCGGTGCTTGTTGGAGGATGCGACTGCGAGCAAAAATAAGCTTTTAATAGAAATATTCTATTTATTTCTATTCTATTATAGATAGAAAATAGAAAGTGCAAAAACATTGAAAAGGAGACAATTTAAAAAGCAAAGCTCTAGAAAGTGACGTGGCCGGATGTGCTAAACTGAGCAACTTTTTTATTAAAACCAGCGAGAGTGAAACGCCAAATGAAGACGATTGACTGGTAAGATAAGCTAGTTCGGAGAAGTGCAGGATGCTAGCAATCAGATTAGTTACAATATTGATCCATTATGACTTTTATCATTGAAATAAGGACAGTAAATATACAAAGCCCACGACTAAAAGGGAATAGAATTTCATGTAAAATATTATTAAAAGTGCAATACATTTTATTTTATTTTTATTTATTTCATTTTATTTCATTTTATTTCATTTTATTTCATATTTTCATTTATTGTTTTATTTAATTTCAAGGTTTGGAATGTAAACATTACATTGTGTTGTAAAGAATAATATTGTTATACGTTATCTAATAAATCTACATTTTGAAACTGAATTGGAAATTATATTTTACAAAAATACACTGAATGACAAGGCTGTAGAGAACAGTGTGCTATTGCAGACTTATATACTAAGGTTTTAATTACATTATTTTAATATAGTCAGTCATGAAGTAAAGTGGTCTGGTCTAAGGCATGAAACTCAAGGGCTGAAAATGAGTCCCACTCCGGCCCTGCCCCTGTTCTTATAGGAAATGAATTGAACCACTCTGCTCTGCCGGTATTGAAGCTGCCTGTTAAAACCTAGCGTTAGCATTAGGACAAAACTACTGACTATAGTTGCTACTGTTCTTACTGATGCATACAGTGGCTGGTGTAAATCTTCCACTGACATGAATGTTAATTTGAAATGTAAAAGTTGAAATATAAAACATCCAGCAGGTTGAGTGAGACAAACAGAAATACAGTGTACCTCAGTTAACTTCTACATCTAAATGTGTCCTTGCTTTGCCTGTGCGTTAATATGTCAGTGCACACACAGTAGTAAACATAGTGTTGAATCATTAACTGTAGGAAATAGATCATTAAAAGTTCAAAAGAGATCTAGGTTAAACTCACAGAGTGAACATTACACCCTTTAAAAAACTTAAAAGGCAAGAGGCAGAGGACGCAGTCTATGAATAGTCCAATGAGCTTGCTACTGCCTAAGGGTCAGCGTTGCATGTCCATTGAAGACGAGCTGAGTGGAGTTGGTCATTGAAGATATTTACATTTCAAACATTCGGCTAGATATTAAGACGGATGTGTGGGTTACCTAGTGACCTGGTCCATCCAGGTTGATCTCATTTCAGGCTGTTACAGCAGGAGTCCAACGTGGACAAAGTATTTCCTGGTATGTAAATTCAAACAGGCCAACATTCTTGTGAATAATCAGTAAATAAGCATGTTTGAGCCGTTGACAAGCTTATAAAGATTCTGTTCTGTAGTGTTTCCTAGTTTAGTCCTTAGTTTAAAATATTTTGAAAATAAGCACAGCATATTGAAAGATTTTTTTGGTTGCTGCAATGAATAACAGTTTTACCAAAAAGTAAAAAAAAAAAATCTTGTTCTACATAGCTGCTCCTCAATAAATGATGCCCAGGCATATTTTTTGCCTGTGGCAGTGTCAAATGTTTTGCAGTCAGAACATGAGAGTGGAGAGTGACAGGAAATGTGAAGGCGAGCTGTATTAACATGTATCAAAAGCTGGATTTTGACGTAGAACACTACAACATAAGTAACTTGGTTGACAGGTTGGACTGTGGGAGGACTTAAAGAGTGAATTGCATCTAGCAGTGGCAATGTCTAATCTATTTTCCACTGCTGTGGCAAGCAGTAGGCCTAATTGGTTAGCAAGCACTTTTTGGGTGGGATTCATTAAAAATAAAATCAGCAGTGATCAGACCCCAAAAAACAGAGACCAGACAACGTTTGAATTAACCTCTCACTCATGTCTGTCATGTGAAAAAGGTTTCAGTGGTAAAAGTCCCATTCATTTTTTCAATATACAATGTCATGTGACTGACAGCTGGAGCACTTTTATGACTCTCCAAGTTATACAAAAAACAATAACTGCTTTAGAAAATATCTGGTTATTTGATACAAAGTAGAAGGTACAAGCCTGTGTGCATAGACATGTAGAGATATGATGTCAAAATGCACTTTAGGAGCCGTATTTATGCTCCAAAGTACATTTTGGCAAGAAACAACAAATCACAGGGCTAAATGTTAAATTTATTTTATGTGCCCTGCTAATGGAAGGAGGAAGCAGTGGTTGAGTTCTCATTGTCCGAGGGACAGGGTCATAAAAATTCCGTCATAATCTTTTAATACCCGTCGTTTTTTTTAATGATAATAAGGCATTTCATTTTTGTTAATTTATTTAAATATTTTGATAATTAAAATATACAGAACAAGCTTATGTATATATAAGGGCATGAAGGTAAAAGATGAACAGGAACACAGGTAAATATGCGCGTTATCAGTAGGCTATAACTTGCTTATCCTTCATCCTCCACCACATCAATCCCCCTTTATTCACCTCGTTTGTCAAAGGCATCACAATTGTTGGGCTTTTAAAAAAAACTTTGGATACCATTGGATACCCTGCCATGACATTTTGCATTTTTTTACATTTTGCATTTTTTGGTATGGAAAAATTCACACTATCATTAATATCCTCTGATCTTGTGTTTCCCGGTAAAATATAGCCTATAAATAGAAGAAAATATTCCAAAAAAGAAATAAAATATTCAAAGAAAATATTTGGTTAACGCGACCTCTGGGTGGAAGCCAAAGATTATGCTGTTGAGAATACTCTCAATACAATCTGCAGCTTTAATGAATCTAATTACAGTTCCAGGCCAGTTTTGGATGAATTTAGTGACTATGGGACAACTTTTTTTGTGCAGTGACAAACTTTTAAATATGCTACAGCTCTGATTTGCTTTTGTTGATTGTCTGATTTGTTGGGAATGGTCTGAGAGAGCCGTGTGGAGGCAATCCTAGCCCCCTGTTTTTCTCAGTATTTCGAGTACAGCCCCTCAACGTATAACTCTCTGGTGATGAATGACAAAGTTTACTTGGAATATCAAGTTGTTGACCATCCATCATCAAATGTATCTGGTCACTGTTAAAAAAATAACAGAATTTAATCTGACCCTTCAAGAACAAACACACCACTCCAAAGCCTGTCAGGTTTCAGTAGCTACAACTGCAACTACTGCCACTATTACAGAAGCAAACCTATAATGTCATTACACCACCTCTAGGGAATTCAAACTGTTAAGTAGTTAGGGGCGCCTATAATCACCCTACTTTTCAGCAAATGACAGGCATGAAACATAGGGTTCATTGTCAAGTCAAAGATGAACAGAGCTGCAAACTGATTGAATTAGGTTGGCTGACAAAACACCTACTTTAATTGTAAACTAATTTATTTAAAGTAGAACAACAGAAAATGCATTTTTTTCTTCATTTAAACCATAAAGGCCTAATCTTCACAATTTTTTAAAGGTATTTCCCATAATGTTATTTCTTCATCTTCATATATCATGTCTTCATATGCGAGTCCAAGTTGGTAAAATCTCTCTCTCTCTTTGCACTTTTGTCTTGTTTTAGCAGTCCAAATAAGATAACCATTTGTGAATATGAGAATTACTGTATAAGGATTACCGGAATAGAAATCAATTGATTAGATGAACAAAGCATCAGTATCCCCATCAATATCACCCAGTTTTACATATTTGTTTTTCATGTATCGTGTGAGTCATCAAAGTGCGGCTCCTGTAATAGATAGAGTCAGACTCATCTCTCTGCTCTTGTAAGTTAATGCCTCAGACTGTATTTCATGCCATATCCTAAACATACCGAGCCTTTGAGCCACTGACACACCACCCCCTGTGGCCTCTTGATCTTTAAACGGGATCACAAGACCTTCACTGTGGGGTGACATCACTGCATCTCAGAATAAATGACAAAGAAAGAAAGAAAGAAAGAAAATATATTTATTGCGCAAAGTTTCATTCCAACAATTGTCTAATTTCCTCAAGCGTTTTATGCGTGAACTCGCAGTCAGTATGCTCATCAAAGGGGCAGATTCACTGCCTGTCACAAGGCGCATAATACATCCTTGTCATAGCGGAGTCAGTTGCATGTAAGATGCCCCTTGTTGGTCAGCAAGATGTTTCTCAAACACTCCCCCCTTGCGCTCAATTTCTCTTCTGAGATCATGCCCTAATGATGACCTTAGGCCCACTTTTAATCACTATTAGCATTGCCCTTTTAACAATTATTCCACTCCTCTGCACAATTTTAACTCTCGAAGCATGAGATGGATTCCTGTGATTGTTAAATGTCTAATAGACACAATCTTTTGGGGCCACGTCAGTATTTTCCTCACAAGATGTGATGTATTGAAAGTAAATGATGGGCCATTTAGAACTATTGCCTTCTATGGCTTTTCCTTTACGTATTGCTTAACGCTATAGTGCGTAGTTTCTGTATCCCCCATGAGGAATTCTAAGTAATGACAGCAAAACTGTCGGCGCATCCACATGATACAAGCCTTCCGTGATCGCACACCACCCCAAACCCTCATCCACACAGTTGTTAGTAGCCAAGGAGGACAAGGGGGATTAAAAAAAACATGACGGACTCTTCCGAAAAGGTAATTATTTTTACTCAAGTTTCTGCGGGGGAAAGTCACAGGACTACACCATGTTCTGAACATAGCCATACTGAGAAATACAGAGAGAGCTGTGTGGAGATGATAGACTCAATCAGCTTTGTAGCAACTCATTTGGCAATGGCTTGAATGTAGCGGACGTTTATTAATATCAAAAGGTTATGCACTAAAGCTTTAAGCAGTATCATGCAAGGCAAGCTGGCTTCCACAGCAATTGCTCCCAAGTTGATGTTTCGCATACATGTCCTTTTTCTTTTCTTTTAAATGTCACTCACTCCCACTCTTACAAGGCTGCGTGAACACTGTTGTCAAAGACAAAAAAGTATAGAAATAGATTTAACCAAAAAGTCAAAGTCTACAGTAACTAAATGACACCGACTCTTCATTCAAAACCAAAATCCAGAAACAACAATGCTTGACAAAGTAGATGCAATAGTTTTCTGACAGAACTACAGTTGTAGTGTACACTGTTATTAGCAATAGTTTCAATTATGTGTCAATTCTTTAAACGCAAGTCAGAATTTGTAAGTTTATATATATACATGTACTGTATATAGATGACTGTAAGAACTATTTGCCCTTTGCTCTTTTGAAATATCATTTTGAAATATGACATATATACATTGTATTAACTCTGAGATTTCTATGCTCAGGTCCAAGAAATAGGTTTCTGGTGCTGCAGCGCTACATTCATGTTTGAGTAATCTACATGTGAATAATAAAGTAGCCTTCAAGGTTTATGTATTTTCCCCTTCACAGGCGGTGTTATTAATAGGTTCATCTCTCTTGCCGCCTTAAATACAGGATGAAATATTTTGACATGTTCATAGCAGAGGGAGGAAGGGCCAGGCCAAATAAACATTTGTTTTAATTAATCATTTGATCGTGAATTAAAGGTAGCTTTACCGCCCACTGGCCTTTCTCTTTAGCTCTGACATCACCTTGAGTCAAAAAGTCTGCCCCCTGTAAGTCACATCTGTGTCTATTTAGGGAAAATCTTTACAGAGATAAATTATTTTTGAGCAATGAAGGATGAATCTCCTGTGTTTTCTTTGACCTTGTGAGCAAACTACAAAAAGTGGAGCAATCGATCGCTACCCTCTGAAGATTCCGCAATATTGTATTTTGGAATGAATGAGTGAAAAAAACAACAACAAAGAAATAGAAGTCAAGCCAGATGAACAGCTGTATTGAGATAAACCGTCACCCCATATGCTGAGGGAAAACAATCTCAGCACATTATGGAGAGTGAAGATGAAAAAAAAAATACACTTAATCAACTAACATTGATATTACTTCTGGCAATTAGGAGCATGCTGGTAATGATATGAGTTTTCAGCTGTAAATAATTATGCTGCCTGCGGGCCATACTTTAATTCTCGGCTGTATCTATAAACAATAATCAAACCAACAGCAGCAGGCTAAAAGTTGGAGATGTGTGGTTTGCAGAGCAGCGGTTGAGGAGCAGCTTATTGAAGCCCTGTGGTGATGCCGGTAGTCAGGCTCACCTTCAGGTGCTCTCTCATCTGTGCACCAGCGCGCTAATGCGCTGCTCTATTGATCAGCATGGATGCGTCAACACACATGCAGGTGCACACAAAGCACACAGATATGAGCTCATATCCAATAGCATAGACACAGGGTTATGTGCATGCAAACTAACAAGCACTAGGCCTATACATGCACGTCAGGGTACCAGGATAGTAGAGGGATGCTTTGACCAATGCAGCCAAGTAAATATTAGAGAGACTTTGTGTAAACACTCCACTCTGTCATTAACTATAAACTATAACTATAAAAAATAACTATAAAAAATTATAAAAAATATATATTATACATTGTTTACTTAATTATTTAAATGGTATATTTATTTCTATTGGTTCCGAGAAATGAAAAATGAAAGCATTCTCATTCTATTTGAAAGTACAGAATGTCCTAATTTACACCATGTGTTGGTAAGTGTAATTGCATTTTGTTATTTACCAAAGAAAAACACTGCTACAAGTTCTAGATTAAAATATTTCAAATCATTTGTGTCAAGCATCCGTCAAGAATATTACTTTAAAAATGCTTTTAGTATTTGAAAAGCAAAGCAAATTGCATGTGCCCAAGTTAAAACCTAACATGCTTAACGTGCATGTTTACTGCACTACCGGTGCTGTATATGTCACAATTAAAAAGAGGAAAGAAAGAAAATAAACATACAACAAAAGAATGAGACTCGACAGGTAACTTTTACTCACTGTCAAGCAGGAAGCGGCAGCCTGCTGATGTATAAGGACTAAGATGAAGTGCATAATTAAGGAAACATATGAAAGCCGGCACTGGGCCTGAGATTAATTAGTTGCGTGTCAATACCCTCATCAATATCCGATTAACTAATGACACATGGCCCAATGAGGGCTATTGATCTGCTCCAAGTCTGCTGTGTTAATAGGTTGAAGCTGACATTCAATGGGAAAGCTGACAGAACACTGTGAGGAGAGTTTTGCAGCGTGCAGGGCCCTAAACACAGCAAAATCAGAAATGTCCCCTCAGTCATAAGTAGTCAAATCACATTCGTGTAATGTGGTCTCACAGGATTCCAGTGATTGCTGTGACCACAACTGAACTTATTCGGCTTTACTAGAATTCCCATCCTTTTAGTGATAATTAAAAATGACCCCAAAGGACCCCCAAAAAAAAAGGACTCAATCTAGATTAATGGTGATGGAATGGCCAACATCATAAGTTAGCCCCTTTATGATAATCATTGTAATGATAATAATGAACACTTGGATGAAGGATGAACAATCCCCTGTCCTGGAGTTGAATCCCTATACAGGTTAATTAGGTAAGATAACATCATTAGCCACTCTCATGCCTGCACAGAGAATTAATTGGATAAGATGGAGATTTAGGTCTATATTTAATCGCATAAACGATCAACGACAGCTTAACCAGGTAATGGGAGGTCCAAATCGCTGGGCATCTTATTTAGATCCCATTTTAGCAGCTTAATGAGCAAACAAAGGATCCCAGTGGTTTGTAATATAGGCGTTGTGAAGATCCACTTTGCATGCACTGTATTGATTCAAATGTGAATGAATGATGGATTATTGTGCCTTTTTAAAATTCTGATTGTTTGCAGCATTGTAGCATTAATCAAAGAGAGATTGTAATGCGGGTCACTTGAACGAACAGAACAAAGTTCACAGCACCAATTACAAAAAAAAAATTACAAAACAAACAAACACTATTCATTGCTGTTACGTATCAGCAATCTCTTTTCCTCAGTTGAAAAGGCCACCGATGGCCTGATGGCGTTGCAGTCATACATAAAGCACAGTCTGACACAGTTTGTTCAAAGGGATGCATTAGCTGTGATCTGTTCTAAAGGGGGACATCAGTGTTAATATGCCTTATGCCAAAGGTGAGCGAACCAATCCGCCGGGTGTTTCCTACCTATTCTTCACAGCAGCTGTAAAGCTTGCTGGGTTGTCTTTGGCTGGAAAACACATTTGTGTGCAGTTCCCTCTAAATAATGCATGGGGGCAACTTTTGTGTGAATTGTCATATACTACATAATGGATGATCACAAAGCAATGTGAGCGCTTTACCTTCAGTTTGGGGGAGTTCATTGTAGTCGGAACAGAAAGGTGATAAAGCAGCCTGTTTTACCAGTAATATCTCTGGCTCTGTTGAAACAACACGTGAACATCTCTTTGAACGAGTGCTCTGCCACACTCCCCATTAATAATGAAACAGCATTTAAAACACAAACAGTGATGCCATCTGCTAGATGAGACTGTCACACAGACGGAACTTTATCTTGGCACAACTCAACGGTTATAGTTTTGGTAATGGCATGCATTAGACTGTGTCAGATATCGCTCCTTCCCTGAATTTAAATGACAAACAGTTCCTACTGTGATCATTCAAGTACTATTTTCCTTTCACTTAACTAAATGTATAACATACGGTGTGTATAGCAGATAGTCAGGTAGAAACCTAAGATCTAAATGATGTATTTTATACTTCTAAGAGGTGTATAATCTAATTCAGACTTTCTCTTGCACTTTTTGTTTCAGTGAGTGAAAGTGAACATGAGGAGGTTACCCGAGACTGCGTGTACGAGTGTGTGTGTGTGGGTGTGTGTGTGTGTGTGTGTGTGTGTGTGTGTGTGTATGTGTGTGTGTGTTGTTAGGAACTGCATCACCTTGACGACTGAGGTGTAGCTGACCATGAAGAGGACGAATTCGGGCCTCATAAGGTAAAATACCTCTTAATCCTAAACAAAATCAACATGCATGTATACAGTTACTAATATAATGTGCTAGTTATTTGCAATAGATTTGGTTTATTATCCAGTAGGATCAAATTGCATTCCTAAGTAAAAAGTGCACTTAGAAAGGCATTACCTTCTGGAAATGTACCTGAGCAATGTACCCCTAATTCCCATAAATAAAATGCAAAAGACTCAAATATACTCCACTGTTGTTCATTTCACAATGCACTGCTGATAGATGCCTTTGTAAGTGTACTTAGAGTAAATATGCATGCAAAACGTCTCCATTGTCCTTTTTCTACCCTTATGTCAGCTGTGTGAACTCTATGTCTTGAGGGAGACTGGCTGTTGTCAAACTATAAGAAAAGGCCTCTGTCCACAAGCAAATAAAATAGTCTTTGGTGCCTGGTGCCCTGTCCCTTGGTGACTATTGAATTACATCCCTTATCCATGTTCGCGGAGAAGAAAAAGAATGTCAAGCGAAGATTTCAGGTCGCACTATGCCATAGAAGAGGGGAAGTGCCTTGTCTAGTGCAACACAGACCCCACTGTCATTCTGGATTAAGGGTTGATTGAGCTTAGCTGACTAGATGACAGAGGAGATGGTCATTCTCAGGGCAGGAGAGAGAGATGGGAAAAAAACCCAATGCAGGCCAAATATACTGGCATGTCATTTTATAACTTTTGTGTGATTTGGGCAGGAAGTCTCTTCTGTTCATAATGTCATTATGTGTAGACTATTTGTAGGATCTTAAATAACAACTTCCTCATTTATTAAAAAAGAGATTTTGGGGGTCTGACAAAAGGCCAAGAAGCAATTGATTATAGGAGGTATTATATAAAATGTTGCATCATTTTGAAAAACGTAACCCTTATGTTGTCCTTGGGTCAAATTTGACTCGTTTTTAAAGTTTCTATGTCAAAAATATGAGTTTCTTTCAACCAAATTGCCCAAAAATAACTCGGATGGTTCCATACACAAAACAGGCGGTGATTATCTATCAACATAGGTTTCTCTGATCTCAACTATTAGTCTATATAATTCATAATTTCTGGGGTTTTTTAATCGACAATAAGGTATAATTTAATATGAATGAGGTTTATTGACTATAAATTCCATAAATAAGTGTTAAACTAGTGGTAATTATTTGGAATGAAGATGGCTAAGAAGATGTAACACAAAATTGGGTGATAATGTATACGTTATGCTTTAAGAACAGGCAAAACAGACAGAGGGTTAAAACACTGGTTTGTGCAGAGAAAAAAAAGCATTTAGAGGCTTCAGATGCTGCAGCAATCAATTGACAGCAGTGTCTTCTTTCTGCTGTTAAACTCTGACCACAGATGCTTATTCCTGGCATGTTGCTGAGATCAAACGAGGAAACAGTGCTGTGGCGTATGGGTCAAAAACAAGTACATCTGCACGGAAACCCTGTATAGATGATTTTGCCGTGTGCTGGCTGGTGTTGGCAGTGTATGTTTACATGGGTGTATTGTTTTTTTTTACACAGCAGTGAACTCATACATGGCTACCTCTCTGGATTGATACTATCTCAAGTCCAGCAAGTACATCATACTCTGTATGACTTTAGGGGGTTTGTTGCATGTACTGTAAACATTTTTTTTTAAATAACTTTTGACAGAAAGCCTGAACCTCAAACAGAAACGTGACTCAGCTATTTATGTGGTTAAAAATGATGTTGGCAATCTCATTGGTTAAGGAGCCAGTGTTTGGCAGGAGGCGTGCAGTTTTAACAACTAATTTACTTATTTTTCTTGCAGCATCACAATTTTACAACCTATAAAACACACACACACACACACACACACACACACACACACACACACATATCCCTATTAGTAACCCAGAAAAACAGTTCAGCAAATAAAAAACAGGAATTTGAGGGCTGTCTTTAATTCAATAAAATACACATGTTAAGGAAATGCTGCAAAGTAGCTCTTTATCTAAAAGTATTATCCTTCTTTTGTGTAGCTGGTGATAAGCGCCATTGGACACAAAGGCACAGCTGGAAATATAACGAAGGAGTTTTAGCCTCCACAGTTCTTTACACAATCAAGTTTTTTTTGTGGGCTGCGATAAGGTGCATGGATATCCTGTGGTCTTTGCCTAGTTAATGTGTACGGACCGCACACTGGCTCTGCTTTCACTGAGTTATTACGCCGAGTGTAATTTGAAACAATTACAAAAACACTGGCCCACTTGTTACAACACTCATTTTCCCTTCACATATACAAACCACAGATTCAATAGCTTTACATGTTTTTCAATCACACCCAGTGGAGCAGTGTTCAGTGTGAAAAAGTATAGCATTTCATCCCAGCTCGCATGGTATGGGATAATCTTTCACATTTTGCCTGGGGTTTGTTTTGCTATTTCAGCAGAAACTTGTGCAAGCCATGTGAATTACCATAGGAAAAAGACGATACAAATACCAAATGATATTGTATCAGATGTAAATGAATAAACTATTTGAATAATCAGGGCAAATAATTTGTTATGTGTGATAATAAATGGTGTTTATTGTCCTTTATTTTACCAAGATGCATTGCAGAGATAACAGGTTAAAACACACAAGCAGGGGAGGATTTTGTGCTGCACAGTAAGCTATTAAAATAGCTTTTTTTGTGCAAATTCCAGATCTGATAACAGTAACAAACTTTGAATTACAAGTCACATTTAAAGTTTGTGTTTTAAGTCAATAGCAGATGCTCCTTGGGAGCCATACAACTTTAGATTTACCATATTTTCATACATTCTGTTTTGCAGGCCTTGACATTGTTCAGAGATCAGGGTCAGCCAGTGATGATCTTTTGCAGTTTGTGGAGATGGACACCTTTAGCAGTGTGAGTACAGTTTCACTTCTGGCCCCTCATAGCAAGCGTAGCTGAACACAAAGAGGTCAGGCCTTGTATACCTCCATCTCTCTCACTGAAGGTGCTGGTGCAGTCTGACCATTGACATTTAGCATTCCTCCGCGCTGCCTCTGGGTTCTCAATGGGGGATTGAGGGGTGCAGAGGCCAGTGCCTGGTTCTCAAGGGTAAAAACAAAAAGGCTCTTGAAAATCCCAAGGAGTTCCCATGATCCCAGGAAAGACCTTGATCCGACCTGTGTTAGATTTCCATTCCCCGGATTAGGGCACACAAAAAGAACATATTTGACTGATTTATTTTATCTTTTGCTCTGGATTTCAGACAATGGCTCACAATGTTTTTTCCTTGACTGGCACTGACATATCTGGCACAGTGATTTGGCAATAATGAGAATTTGTAGAAGTTTCACAGTTTAGTCCAGTTTTATTTCCATAATCATTTGGCATTCATGGCCTTCACTGACATTTCTAAGTCGGTGCAGAAGCTTGTAGTGACATTTTATGGTGGAAAGTTTTCAAAGTCATTTTTCAAGTTTTTTTTTTTTTCTCCAGTAACATACATAATCTGTTAGCATCAAAGAAGCACACATGCATAAATAATTGACTAATTCACTTAAAGGGGGGCAGCGTAGATTAATTAAGCTTGAATACTAATTATGTTTTCTGTCTACACCAACTGACGCCGTTGTTGTTTAAAAAGAAACTGTTTGGTGGGTCACAATTACCGTGCACATATATAAGGCTGCTCTATAAATTAAGATGGTTTCACATTTTAAGGGGCTCTATGTGCCTTTGAAACAAAATGCTAACCTTATCTGCACTGATCAAAATAAAGATGCTTTGTAGATGTTTTCATTATTCTTATGACATTTCAATGATATGGCCATTTTCTATTATGTTGATAGAACAAAAAGCGACTTTATAAACATGAAAATCAAAATCAACTTTTATGTCTTTATTGATTTAGCAAGGCATTCGGTCTCATCTTTCTTATGTCTTTTTAATGATTTTATTACAACCCATCATGACAACCCGTTATATTCACACATTATATTAAATGAAGACAACATGATTTTACAATATTTACTCACACATTTATTTACATTGAAATTCGGATCAATGGTCAGGGATTTCTATGTAAAGCTCTTTAAACTCTTGTCATTTCCGGAAACACTCGTCCTTGACTCCTTTGCCTAGTGCACAGGATGCTTGTCTGGAAATGGTAGCTTCAAGTAGCTCTGTAAATACGAGGTTTTGCTGTCTGCGCTCCCCTGGCAAGCAGCGCACACAGGGACAGAGGAAGACAGCTCAAAGCTGGGGCCTTGTTTACAGCTGCGTGGGGAAGAAAACAGGCAGACGTAAATGAGGGTTGACGGTTTCATGAAGCACAATTGGTTGATGGCAGATTCAATGTGACTGGGCTGAACTGGGCGATGATCCGTACAGTATGCAAAATTCACTTTCTAGCTGGTCTGTGCCCACCAGCCCCTAGCAGCGAGCGGTCTTCCCCAAGCCCTTCTAGCTATGCCTTTGAATGCAACAAGAACTGAACAAGGCATTGTTGTGCTCAATTCCTTTTGACAACAATCACATTCATAAAAGAGAGGAAGAAAAAAAAAATCTTTTTTGTCACCAGTTATAAATGATTTTTTTTCTCATGTTGACTGCAAAGTAAGCCGTTTGTGTGTGCTTCACAGCTGCATTTTGGAAAGTGTGACAGCTTAAGGGGGCATAGATGCTTAGATGACAAGAGAATGAACTCAGGGGCTATGGCATTGTGCTACTCGATATGTATGTTGTAATATACCCACAATTCTTGGCACATGATTTTTATGTGCAACATGAGAGGGAAATTAAATGTGTTTGCCTGCACTTGGCCAGTTTACAGTAGTATTGAACAGCCATTCCTATATCTACAAATCCAGTTTATTTCCTGAACCTCTATTATACTTTCTTTTTTCTCCTCAGGATTGAATTGTTGTTTATCGTTTTAGAAATGCAACATCTGCATGTTCCATCCGGTTATGGCACATTAAACAACAGTCCTCGTATTACAAGGAGCATGCTGTCAATGTCAGTGGGGTCTAGGGAACGAGATGAGAACCAGGCATTTGTCTTAGCTCTCGAGACAGTGAGGCTCACATGGTGCTGTGTGGATTAGATTTCTAGTGACAATGACCCAAAGCTTTAAACCTGGGGTGTTTGTACTGTACTCAATCTGTGTACTTTCCCTTGTGTGTTTACTAAGGTTTTCTTCCCACTGTAACTGAACTTAAGGCGAGAATACATAAGTAATCAGAGGACTTATTGACATTTGCAGGACATGGAGCTGATTTACGTTGCATAGTAAGAAACATGGGCACTGTTAGAATGAGAACGAAACTGTGTCTAGAGGAGAGCTAGTATGAACTGATACGAAAATTACACAAGGGAAAGAATAAAAGAAGAAATATAAAGTACTTTTGAAGAAATTAATCTTAAGTCATTTTCTTAAAATTCTATGTTACATTGCAGTGTGATTTATATGCATTAAAGGCAGCTATACATTACACTTTTCAAGAGGAAGATTCTATTCTAGATTATTCTGTGCATTAATTACAATGATAAACAAAATACATTTGTATAGCCTAAGATCAAACTTAATTTGATTTCTCCTTTGATCTCTCCAAAGTGCCTTTAGCCCTAAGGGCAAAAAGCAATAATTTGCAAATTAAAGAGTGTTATCCTCCTTCATTGTTCTAATTTGATGATTAATTACTTTGGCAAAATAATATATCAGCTTCAACAGTAACTGTTGTCTAAGGACTGAACAACAATCTAATAGTATTCAGTAAAATTGGAATTGACTGTACAACATTAGGAATGCATTAATTGTAAATGTATTCATAATGTTTTTCAGAAATGTCTGTGAGATTCCAATAAAATATATTGAATACAATATATTGAAATATAATGATTACAAATGTCATGTAGCGTATTTAAATAAACGTTTCAGTTTACTACATAAACAAAGCAAATTGTATGCATTTTTTTCTTAGTAAAATGACCTGATTACTTTTCATAAAATAGTTTCAGGGAGTTTCTCAATTTGCATATGCACCCAAACAACATTTATCTTGCAGAAAGGTGTGTGTTATGAAATGAATGTAAGAAAATGAATGAAAACACAGGGAGACAATCACCACCGATGTCGACTTTGCCAGTCTCATACTCCGCAGTATGTGGAACTCAGAAAAACTGATTGGTACCCAGTCGAAATGAAAATGGTTTTTAAATAAGTTACAATTAGATAAGCATTAATCTCAGTGGTATAAATGAATGTCTTGCTGTAGGGCTTGTTGAATGTAAAAACAGATTTACCAAAACTCCTCTTACCAGATTGGTCTGGAAGTAGTCCTTCTCTATTTTAATTGCTCTGTCATTTAGAGTTGAAATAAGCCCCCCCCCACCCATTCTGCCCCTTGATTTTTGCCTTTGAAATTAAATATTGTATACAAATACATGCTGTTCATGGGCATGAGCACAGTTCATCATTGAAATCTGCATAAAATGATGCTTAAAAAGCTCCATACGCTTTGAGCAACAGAGCTCTTTTATATGGTGCATTCTTATGTAAACATATCCATAACAAAAACAACTACTTATGCCTTTTACTTCAGCTTTCTTATTGTTCTGCTTGTCCGCAGAAATGAGAGAAATGTGGGACAGCAGAGTTTGTTCCCCTCTTGATTTCAAAGGAACCCATACTTGCTTTCATACATTCCTCCTTTTTTCTTTCCATTCCATGCCAATGTAGACCACCTACAAGTCAAAATAGTGTTGACTTAGATAGATAGATAGATAGATAGATAGATAGATAGATAGATAGATAGATAGATAGATAGATAGATACTGTATAGATAGATCACATTTGTATTTATTTGCTTTACACTTGGATTCTATTTTGAAAATTCTCCAAGTTTCACAAAATACAAGTGGCCTGACATGGTGTTATTTAAAAACAACTGTTTTTCTTTCCTTTGAGATTTTTTAGGTTGAGTTCATGTGAATGTAAGTAAAGAGAAGTGTGCCTAGATTACCATACTCCATTTGCACACCGAGACTGTGTACTTTCATGCAGCCTGTGTAAAAAATGCATCATTTTCCAGGAGAGAGTGTTGTTGCCCATTCATTTTCAAAACAAGGAAGGGGGAAGTATTTTAATGTGACCTTCATTACACATTCGTGTCAACTTTTCTTATCTATTTATGATTAAATTCTTTTCCACTCCTGTTGTTCAATTAGTGCTTGACCCCTTTAGCGGCGATGTAAATTAAATGACATTTTAGTGTCGTCCCATATTTAAAATACTGCGTTAGTTGCGGATCATAAATGATGATCTTCATTCTGCAGCTAATTTATTCATTTAACAATTTCCCTCCAGAAGTTACAGCAGAAGGCTCTGCAGCAACCTAAGCAGAAGAAATCCAAGTCGGCTGAATTTCTGATGGGTGAGTCCTGCTTGATGAGTTATTGCTCATAATTTGTGTAAGGATTAATTAACTAATTACAGACAAATGGCTTTGGGCTAAATTTTGCTCTTGCTTGTCAGGGCGCAATTTGTAATTATTTTAATCATTTCTTCTTCTTCTCTTTTTTTTCTCCTCCTTTGCAAGATTCTGATTTAATTTTAACCTAATTGTGTTTTAGTGTCATTCGTGGAGGATGCGCTTGAACATTTTGGGGCTGAGAAATCACCAATAGAAACCTTCGGTTGCCAATAAAAGTGCTTTGTTGTTTTACGAAACGCTTTCACCTAGCTTGTTGCATTGCTCCGTCATGTCACTGCTTGTATTTTTATTTTATGTTTCTACTTATTCTGTCAGGGAGAGAGGAGCGAGCCGCTGTGGTGGGCATAGAAAACCCAGCCTTCGATGGAGGAGGAAGCACCGAGCTCTCTGTTCCTCCTGTTTGGCTGGGGAGAGAAATTCGAGGTGACAGGCCAGATAGCACCCTTGCAGCTCACCAAAAAAAAATGGAGCTGCAAGCCCCTGCCAAAGAAAGAGGTGAAGCTTCATTCTTCATTAGCCTCAAATTTGTTGACAGTAGATGTGTTCCTGATCTAACCTTTCTCTCACTCCCTCCCTCTCTCTCTCTCTCTCTCTCTCCTTCGGGGGCCCTGGGTCCCTGCATTCCAAAGCAAGCGTGTCCTAACAAGCAACCCTCGTATAACTTCTTCCTCCACTGGAGAACGCTACAGTAGTGGGTGTTCTATCTCTATCTAGAAGTACCCTCGACACAATCAGCCTTGACTCCCACTCTCGGCTACATGCCTTGTGGTGGGCTGGAGTCATAGGAGAGTGCATTTACATACGCTACTACGCTACCAAGCCGATCCGCTGTCTGTGTGGTGTACTCACAACGCCCCCGAAACACGGCTTAAGGCCAATCAGGCATACGAATATGCCCCCTTATAATTCAGTATGTCAGGGAGAACTCTTGAGGAATGGGATGGTAAATTAGGATGTGTTCAAGGTTGTGAGCGTGCCAGTTTTCTCAGGGATGAGTCACATGTTAAGATTCTTGATTTAATGTTATTTATTTTGCTTTTTGCTGTGCATGGCGAGTAATTATTATCAATTATTGTCATGATGTTTTATGCACAAGAGGTAGGATTAACCCTCCACACACACACGCACCACACACACACACGCATACAAACACACACACACACACTCTCCATGGTGTGTGGAACTGGCCAGCATATGAACAAAAAAATATTTTCTATCAGGTCAAGAAAGTCAGACCATAAACCAGAAATTAATAAGACTTTTTCACTAGCTGAAGATAATTGCTTTAGCAAAACAATCAACCATTCCAGAAGTCATCATATTTGTTCCTGTTTTGTTTTTCACCCTTCTATCACATTCATTTGGAGTTGAACACAATGTAGTGTATATGTAAGGACAAATAGTCTCTTCTCTGTTCTCTTGATCATGTCAGAGATCCACGACACATGTTGATACGCACTGTTCATTTCTATCTACATGTTTTTGGGCATTTTGAGGTTCTGCATACAAAATTTGAATAGAAAATTCGGTAAATGGAGAAAAAAAACTTTTTATGCTTGGCTTAAGTGGAAATTAGCATTGCAGTGAATTTTAACAACTCACCTTTAAATGACTTAGCCCCAAAAATAAAGAATAGAATTGAACTTGTTCACAAAATGTGTTGAAAACGCATCATTATGTTGTCTTAGATTAGATTATATGTTGGTAGTAGATGATAAAAACAGGTGTTAGCTACTTATAACTATATTCTTATCCAAAGACAAAAACTAAATGAATAAAAGAAAACTATAGAGAAGAAGAACATTATGATGTCTTATTGGTTTACACTAATGATCTCTCCATACACACTTCACCACAACAATCCAATTTAAGGAAGGAAGTAAGGAAGGAAGACACAACTAACCTTAATTCTCAAATAGTGGTTTTATTGAATATGAAAGGTCCACTGTCTCTGAGTGTATCAATAGTGACGTCTTTTATGAACATATATTGACATGCTGATGATTAGAGATAAGATAAGTTAAGCAGATTTTCCTCTCTTCTTTTTCTTTTATTAATTGGAAATGTAAATTAGGCCACTTGCCATACCCTTAAAGCGTACAAAATGAACTTAGATTAGAACTCAGGAAAATGTGATACATTTCATATACAGTCACTATATGAATAGTTTTAGGTATTAATAGGGCTGTGTCAAGTCCACGTACACCGTCTTATAACATGTTTTACATGCATGTCTCAAAGGGCATTATATATATACTGAATATATATATATATATCACACTATGTGTTTCATAGGTTTATGATTTCATTTCTTTCACTGAATATAGGATTTACATAAACAGGCTATAAATCACAGAGCAAAATAAGCAACAGTTTTTCATTGGGGAGTGTAAATATTCATATTGGAAGATCACAAAGGCATATTGTTCTCTGTTTGTGTGACACTTCTATTTGGCCTTCACCAAACTCTTTCATTATCGCTCATTCTCTGTTAGCAGTAACTCTGGCTGGCAAGAAGTGCTAGTTATTGATAATGTGCATAGAAGAACAGAGAATTGAAATTTTCATTAGAGAGATGAACTGGAGGACAGTCAGACTATTTAGGTAAATCACAGATATGACTCAAAAAGGCGATCCACGAAGCTACCACCATTATGCAAATTTGTGTTTGAAAAAAGGCTTTCATAACCTCAGAGCTATTTGCGGAGAAATTGTTCAAACTCTTTGTTAACGATGTGGAGGGATTTAACATGTGAATTTCACAGTCAATTTATGGCGCCGTTGAGGAGTCACACGGCTGCTCCTCGTTTAATAAGTTTCTCCGTCTGACTGTTTCACTTCGAGTAAGGACAGAGTGTGAAAACCTCATGCAAGATATTTCATATGAGCACGAAAGAATCCCAGTGAGCTTTTTCGGGTAGTGGCCTAGTGGGCCAGTGGTGCTCCTATGCAAACACACTTACTCACATTTTTATGCGTCCAAGCGCCGATACCCACAGACTTCTATAAAGGCGATCCTTGTGTGGAATATATAACATGATTTAATGCACCATGCATTTTTTTTTGCCCCACAACCTGAGAAATACAAGTAAAGCAATTTAGATTGGAGTGAAATATTCAAGGCCTGTAATGAGAATGATTTGGGGTTAAGAAAGCTGCTTGGTGGGGTGTACCCTTAATAGAAAGAGCCCCGGAGCCATTGGATTCCCATAAACTCTGTGGAGCAGACTTGATACCCATAGGTCAGTGATTGCTAATAAGAAGTCAATGAGACATGGGCGCTGGTTATTTTCCTTAAGATCAGCTCCTCCAAAACCCAGTCCTCTAGGCCGCTGACCTTGGAGTATTTAGAAGGTATTGTCTTTGAAATTCCTGTTACTTTTGAGCTTGTAGACCTTCTCATTAGTTCCTTTTGAACACGGCAAACATATGGCAGTCGTATTTAAGAGATTGCCTGCCGTGACCTTTTGCAGCATGCTAATTAGGCCCCAGAGCAGCACAGGCCGTGGAGAGGTGCACTGAGAAACCCAGCAGTCTCTTTCCCACTTTCTGCCTCTGTACTCATGTCTCATCTTGGCTCTGCCTTATCTGGTAGCAGCGGCTGCCCCTGCCCCTGCCCTTCGACAGTGTGGGTTTCAAAATTAACATTTCGCTTCATGTGCTTCTAATAACCACTAACCTGAACCTGTACAACTCCCCCATTTCCTTCCCCGCCACCCACCCCCTCGCCAACTCCCAACCCCTCTTTCTCTCATTCTCTCGCCGCTCGCACTTTCCACAGGAAATAAACGTGCCCAAAATTACTTTGACCCGTCGTCAGCAGAGCAGACAGACCCAAGGCATTGCGGGATGGCTGGGGTCAGCGCTGAAGATGAGCTGGAATTAAGTATGCCATTCTCTGTCATAATAGTTCTCCTCGGTTCATTAAAGTGAGGTGAGAGAGATCACTGGTAGCAGGCCGCCATTTGTGATGGCAAGACAGTCTATGTAAATACCCCAAGTGATGGCATCACAAGATTGGCTCCCCAACTCGCTGTCATTGACGAAGGTTGCGTATCATTGGTCAGTTTTCATTCCACCGTGGCTTTCTCTTTCCCCTGTCAAATGACACACGCAGAGCCACATCAATAGTTTGCAGCCCCCCTCCTAAAGTAGGCCTATTAAAAGCGAGCTCTTGGGAGCCAAGTAATATGCATGTTATAATGAAACATGGCTATTAATGGAGAAGCCATTTCACCTGTATCTTTTGGATATCACTGCCGTGTAATATCAAAGGATTCGCTAAACCAAATCTCATCACATGATGACAGGCCAGCTAACAGGCATGTTAAGGCTCCTATTTCATTACCCCTCTGCATACACTTGATTTTCACCCCTCTCCAGCCACGGCTAATATCTCTGGTTTGCATGTTAAGATGTGGTTCAGATTGACTTGTCTGATAAGTAGAAAGTAATTTTGACACACACAGATGCATGTAATTTTCCAGCACATTTGAGGGTGTACTCATTTTATAATTGTTTTGACTTGTAGCAATATTGAATGCTGATGAAAACAGGCTGTATCAAAGAATGGCTGCATTGCTGGATGAGGATGAAACCTTCATGAATATACCTGGTATGTATCTCCGTATTACTGTAGTCCTGTATCTTGGTAATTAGGAAGCCGGCGATTGGTTGACCCTCATCCAAATAGCAAAGATTAAAAAATACAAACATTAAGTTAAAACAACTACTTTAACTTTACATTGTATTCCTTTACTTTAGAACAATTACTTCACTTTTACATGACATTACTTTAATTTATAATAATTTAATTTAAAATTTTGGGAAATGTGACGTTAATGTAATCCCTTGTAATCACTATTTATTTGACATGTCCTGATTTAGAAAAAAATGACTGAAGTACCATTCTTACAGATCGCTCTAATGTATTAATTCTGTGTCACTTGTGTCTTTTGTTTTTCATGATGATATATTGATAAAAAAATCATGTTTTAACTTAATGGAACCAAAGTTACAATTCAAAACAGTGACCACAGCCACCAACAATGGTACCACTGAGTACTACAGAGAATATCTTTAAGAAAAGGAAAAAGAAAGTGAAATCATAAACAACCCAGACAGAAAACAAGACGCTACATTTTCCACTACCAGTGAAAGCAGTGCTTACATAGAACAAAGAATAAGACTAGGAACGGACCTTCACTTGTAGTCTGTGCTTTCCAAGCACAGCCATTGTCTCACAGTAGGCGTGCCTTTTCTCATTAGCTCAGTTTCATTTAAATATGTAGCCAACCAGGCAACATTGAGGTGGTTTAAGCTTAGCATTGTTCTGGGTGAAGACAGTCGCACCAGATCCTGTTGACATGACGCACATCTCCCTTGTAATTCCAGCGCGCAAGTGATGGGTTTAGGCCCGCTTCAACGCGGTAGAATTTAGTCGGCTTGTATTATTTGCCATTGTCTTGGATTTAGCTGTACCACCGAGATTAGCAGCCCCATCCATTGTCTTGGAATGTTCATGAAATCCCACAGAAAAAGTAAAGAGGATCTTGGATTAACAGTTCCTCCATGCAATAGGCTGAGAGACTGGGAAGGAAAGAGAGAGAGGAAGAGAGAGAGAGAGAGCTCTTACTTCTGTACTGTTGGAGTCCAACTGTGGTGACTGCCAGTAAGCACTTCACCAAGCTACAATGGACTTGAAGACAATCACCTTATGCTGTTGTATAGATGCCTCCCACCGGTGTAGGCCGCATGTCTTCTTTGCAGCAGCAGAACCAGCTCAGTGTATTTCAGTACTGATCCTGACATTTTGTGACTGCTTTTCAGGCTTTTTGTCTCAGCTTTTACAGCCTGCCACAAAGCACCATGCCCATTTCACAAGAAAGAGCATGAATACGTCAAAGTATTAATGAAATGGACAGTGGCCAGTGCTGTAGACATTTTCTCAGAAAAAAAGAGATTCCTGGAGAAATCCCTTCTGTCTGTCGAAGATCTTCACTTCTTTTTATCTCGATAAATTCTATTGCTTTGGCATGGAGATGAAATAACACAGAATTGGTATTCTATTCATTCTAGTTCTCTGTAAGGCGTTAGGCATTGATATCAGCTTCTATGTGAAAAGCATTAGGTGGTGATAACAGCTTTGGCTGTAGCACACATTGGACTGCACACGTTGAATACACAGATGCACAAAAAATACCTCTTTGCTTTCTACCAACGAGGCGGTGGAGCAAAACTGAAAGACGCACATGAGGCGGGTTAGCTACTGTAGATGATGCTTTCAGTAATGAATTCTAGCTTACTAACTAAAAACTAGTTCACATATGGTGCAGACGAAAACTTAGTGTCAATGTATGGGCTTGTTATTCACAATTTATTTAGGGTAAAGCCACAGCCATTCATTTACAGTAATGTGCAAAAATATACTACATCTTCCTTTGATTCCTTACACAGAAACACATTAGATATACAGTATGTACAGCATCAGTTCAACCTTATTGTACCCTGTTCTACATCTGCTCCTAAGTTAAAAAAACCTAAAAACTCCTGTTTATTTAATTATAAAATTCCAGTCATGCATTTCCCCATGATTTCGGATTAATTTTAAGACATTTTTTCAATTGAAGACCACAGATTTGGTAGAATAAACAACAGATTTTGCTAGAGTAAACAACTGCGAGCGTACGGTATTAGCTAAAAAGCAAAGCAGGCTAATGTGGTCATGTTTAATGCCCATGTAGAACTACAGTCCTGTCTCAGTGTGTATGTCATGGGGATCTGAGGAATAAAAAAAAAATGCTTTAGTGGTATGTGTGAATATGACACTTTGGTTTTGTGAGTGTTCACATTGTATTTGTGTGAGTTACTGTTTTAGAGTACATCATTGTCCACCTAGATAAATGTCTTGTATATACTGGATGTGGTAAGTATGCACATCCATCAGTATGTGTATGCATGTTTTTTTTGTCTGTGTGTGTGTGTGTTTGTGTGTGTGTGCGTGCCCACTGATGCGTATCTCTCCAGGTACGCCGCTAGCCTCCAGGGATGAGGAGGTGTTGGAGGTGAAGGCGGGTGATCCGGTGCTTCAGCGGCGACTGCTGCTCCACGGTGGTGGTGATGCCTCGGGCTCCAGGCCCTCCCTGGCCCATACCATTGCCAAAACCCAGGCTATGGCTGGTGCTGGGCTGGGAGCAGAGGCTGGACTCGAAGCAGGGAGGATGGTAATGGGCAGAGAGAGCACTGTAAAAAGTAATGCTATGCTTTTATTTATGTTTTGTATTTAGTTTCTAATGCAGAGAGGCATTATTTTAATATATTATTATTATGACAATTATTATTATTATTTTATGGTGGTATAAAATATACTTTCTTTGCACATATACTGTATGAAGTCAATCATTAAAGCTGGCTAGGAATCATTCCAGGAAGTTGTATACATTTTGGTTCAATTCTTTGTCTCTGGATATTTGTCCCACAGCCTTTATTGCTCGAGTGACATGATAGGACACATGACATAATATTCCACTCATTGTGCATAATGCTGCAGTGACACATGACATATTATTCAAAGAATTATGCATAATGCTGCAGTGACATTTTATTTTGGATGAATATCATAAGGTTTGTGATGTCACTGTATTACTTCTTGCAGTGAGGAGAGCTGAGGAGGTGATCCCCCACTACGCCCAGCAGCTGAGGGAGCGTGTGCGGCCTGACATGATCACGCTTGGCAGCCTTTCACTGCAGCAGGTCAGGGCTACAAAGAGGAATATCTGTGTCATCAGCCCATATTCACCAGCACATCAGCCATGTCCATTATGCTGTGTATCAGTGGCTTTGGCTAATGGACATAGAGTGTGTGCATGTGAGCATGTATATTTATCCACGTGTATGTGTGTGTGATACTCGGCTTACTAATTTTCTTTCTCTTTCCTTCCATATTTGCTTTGCTTTTATGTCCCCAACCTTTTTTTCCCCACCGCTACCTTTTATAAAAGTTCTGCATTTTTTATTTTCAGTGCAGATGGTCTGAATCTCAGCTGAATGCACTCATGTGAAATTGCTTTTTGTAGAACATGCATTCAAGGTTAGATAACTCATTCATCCTCAGCGAAGAGTGAGTGCATGGATTTCAACTGTATAATCTATGCTACATGTGATATCCTCACACAATTAACTTATTTGTGGAGACAAATTGTGTTTTTGTCTTTGAACTATGTTGTGCATTATTATGCATATTTGTTTCTGACGGAAGCTGAATTCCCTTGGTTCTGTACCCTTTTACGGTCTTTTCAGGAAAAAATGGAGCGTGACTACTTTTTATTTTCCAACTGGGGAGTAGAGATATTGTGAACTAGCGTTAAGATCTGAAGCTCCTTTCAAAGCAAGTGTTTGTATTCCATCAGACAGAAAAGAAATAAAGGATATAAGAACATGGGGTTTCCATTGTGTTGGTAAATCTAGATTGTAAAGAAACCCAAACATTAACGCATATGTAAAAAGAATGCAGAACTTCTATCCACTGTATTTTTAGTTATAATCTCACTTGAAAAGAGAGTAGGAGTATCAAATTATATGAATAGAAAGTAAACGTAATTGGGGGGGAAAAATGGTTAAACAATGTCTCACCATCACTTGGAAGCCACAGCAACAGTTGACTCATCCTCCCTTACTGGATAATCAGTGGCATCTACTGTGTACTGTATCAGTATTGGGATCAGTGTTATCTTATTCTGCCATAATATGTATGTGCTTCCCTACTGTTTCCACACCCACCTCCCATTGAAAGCACATTATCCTCCAGAGATTTCACATCTATTTTAAAAATAATAGTCTTTTTCTTCTTTCTCTATTCTGCCGTACAAAGCTTCTACAGGGCGAGACGCTGTCACTTAGCAGTGTCAATGCGTCTGAATGGGGAGTGTGAATGTGCTGACTGAATGTAAAACCGGCAGAAATACTCATCAAACGCTACATGTCTTTAGGGCCTGGCTCAGTATCGATTGCCTGCAGATTGCATTACAGTTGCTCCTTGTGCTTAATTCTGCCATTATGGTGCACTGCACTGTTTCATAAAGCTGCATCCAAAGAAAGTGTGCATGTGTATTTACACGTATTTTCAGAAAGCAGCTCAGAAGGGACAACTGAAGAAGAGTGAGTGGGCAAAGAGAAAGGAGAGACTGATGGCCTCCTTCACTGGGAATGTTCAGGTAAAGGCCCATGTACTGTATAAATGCTGCGTGAAGTATGTGTTGCTTTTGTAGTTCTAGGTATAACATCCCACATGGGCATAGACATTGGGACTGTATGCTGTTTATAGATCATTTCACTAGCTCGACATATTCCTCCAGTCATACTCTTTCTTATTACATTTGTCCATAACACAAGCCAGCTAAATTCTAATGCTTAAACGCTCATCTTTAAAAAGAAATATTTCATTACAGTCAGTCACAGACATTAATAATATGTTACATCATAATTTAGAGTGATGTGGTTTAAATGAAACTGCCAATTAGCTGATAATGGTAATTAACACATTAACAGTGTTTGTTAACATATCCACTTTAATATTTCAAAAGGAGCCTCATTCACAAAGCGACTGTGACGAGGCAGTGAGAGAAGCACCACAGCCCAGGCTGAACACACTGCTTCAGTCGTAAGTCCAACCCATTTCATATTTCTCTCCATATGTACAATTGATGTCACACAACTGTAATCAGTAATTGTGTGAAACACATTTGTATTCCCTCTGACATTCAAAACGGCATGCAATTCATATGTCCTCTGCATGGCTTCTCCTGTCGACGGGCATTGCATTGTGGGTAGTATGGCTCGAGGGCACAGAAATCTGTCCATGTCATTGGGCTCGGAGGCGCATCAATTCTGGGTCCATCCACTTTAGTCAGAGATCACACATCAAATATGGTAGCGAGAGCCCCGCGGGCAATCAGCTTAGCATGTTTAAGTTTTTAGTAATTATGGTCTACCATGCTGGCTGACATGATAAAATCAAGAAACTGCTATACACATCAGTATCTTCTCTTGTGTTTGGTTGTTTTATGGGTGGGTGGTAGTCGGACACCAGCCCTGTCAGATGAATGTGGTTCGGAGTTTAGCGAAGATGACCTCCTCTCGACAGCCTTGAACCCTGCAAATTCCTTCTGATATCAATGGTGGGTGGCTATTAGACATGGGAGACTTTCTATGCATCACCTAGGGCTACATCTGCCTGAAATTTAATGAGAAATGATTTCACTTTTTCTCTCCTTACGCCTGTAAAAGGAAAAAATAAAGAGGAGAGACGCGGCGCTGACTTGTGGTTTTTGCAACAAATGTGTAATTCATTTGTTTCCACTGTTTCTGATTTAATGGAGGTCGAGTAATTGCATTAGGAAGCACATTGTGCCTTGTTGTGAACTGATGAAAGCACATGTAATACAGTTGATAGGCAAACAGTGAGGGGGGAGAGAGGGAGAGAAGAGAAAGAAGGACCCAGTGTGTGCCTTTGATGCCGAGCATTTATTTGCCGAATTTTCCTTCCTTTTACAAGCATCTTATCCCCAGTCACAGGCAGGCCAGAGCCCCTGTGATATTGCTTTATTTTGAGGAATTAAGAGAGGTGGCGAGGAGACAGAGCGAAGCAACCGCTTATTACATTACCACTGATAAGATTGAAAGGCAGAGAGAGAGAGAGAGAGAGAGAGAGAGAGAGGGAGAGAGAGAGAGAGAGAGAGAGAGAAAAAACAGAGACCCAGTGGAAAGTGTTGTATTGTGGTGTTATTAGGTTGAGCTGCTGTTGGCTACAAAGTAGAACAACAGAGTCCAAAATGCAGGTGGCTGTTAACAGGGTTAGCTTCTTGTACTTGTGTGTGTTGTATACTTGTGTGTCTGTGTGTGTGTTTGTGCATGTAGCAGCAGAACCATTGAAAGCCCATCACTAAGAGAGCTTGGGGAAGGCAAAGAGGAAGCAATGGCCAAATACGGCCAGATGACAGAGCTCCCAGAATCCTCCTCTTCAGCATCATGGCCCGCGTGGCAGGTGAGATCTGTTAGCCGCTCTGACTGTGAACTGAGAGACACACATTCCTTGGAAAAAGAAAGCACACAAACAGGAAGTGACACACCCCTTAATCTCTGAAAAGGCTTCTTTCTCAGGAGGAGATATTGATCCCAAAGTGTTTACAAAAGGTCTTTTTTTTTTTTTTTTAAAAACAGTCCAATGATGTAATTATGTGAATCCTGTGATGAAAGGGACTTGATAGAGAGAGGGGAAATTATCTCAGATATTTTCTATTTTTTCAAATTCTTTCACTCCTTTTATATGGGTACTGTATGTACACATGCCCACACAAAGACACATTCACATGCAGGCACCATACACTGCTACACAAAAGGCTTCCCTATACAGTATGCTAACTATTTAGACACATTATTTTCATACAGTATATAAAGATTTTTTTTTCCTGCTTTGTGTGGATGGTGTCTGTGGTTTTAGGAATCTAAGTAGGAGGGAAAATGAGTCTTTGGAGATGAAAAAGGGGAACAGAGGGAGAGGGGAGAACAGAGAACCAAGTGGGAAAGAGAGAAGGAAGCTGCAGCTTTAGCATTAGCATCACCAGCTGTGGGAGGAGTGTGCTGTTGTGTTGCATCTGGGGATGAGGCTGCCATGCCACCGTGCTGGCTTAAAGATGTAATGAATCTTCAGTCGGGGGCTTTCCTTCCAGGGTGACAACTGGCTTTGAGGAAGGTTGTAAATGCAGGGGAGATTGTGGTATAATTCCTCAGACTGGCGTTTGTGCCCCCCAGTCACCATTCGATTATCTCCCAAATTGCTGTGTTTCACTGAGATAAAGATTTTTTATGGCTTGCTGACTTGAAACAACCGGCACAGGCAGAATAGGGGGCAAAAGAGGGAGAGGGAAAGAGAGAGAGAGAGAGAGAGAGAGAGAGAGAAAGCAATGGCCAAACCTGCCACGCATAGTAATTTTCTTTGGTAAATGACAAAATCTTTGTTTATATGACATTTCCCTAAAATTACTGCAGCGAGATGAATCTGAAATATAAAATGTCACATTTGGCATGCAAAACTATGAAAATATATTTCTGTGCAAAATTCATGGAGGCATTTAATTTAGAACGTGTTTAATAACTAAGGCAGCCTGCATCAGTAATCCTGCCCGGAGGTCCCAAAAAGATTGTCATATTTATTCTCTCCTTTCTTCACCCCCCTCCTTCATTCCGAAGCCAAAAAATTTTAAGGGTAAATGTTCATTGTTAATTAAGATTTACTAATTAAAATGAAAATAATTAACAAGAAAGCTTAATCTCTGAATATTAGCCCATACTTAGAAAGAAAGGAAGTTTTTGTATGTGGCATGTCCTGTCTCTATTAAGAGTGCATTTTGTGTGATCAGTCAATGTGTGGAAAGCCCTGAAAAGATATTTCAGCGAAAGGACGGCCGCTTGCCAGCAAAACCACGGAGGATCCCTTGCTAGAGCCTTTGATCTCATCTGTAGGAGTGCTGTAATGTTATGGCACTTTAGGCACAACTCAGGCTTGGGGCAAACAAACCACCTCTGATATGGAAAATTGGCTCACTTCACCTTTGCTGTCTTGACTGTCTCTTACGACGCCTGTGCAAGCATGTGGGCCAGATAATAACAATACCTCTAAAACATATACACAGTGCAAATTGGACACTGGTGTGATGTTATTGTTGTTGTTGTTTTTTCTTTGCTTCTATTTTCTATTTTCTCCTTTCTCATCCTCCTCCTCTTCCTTTCCACTCATGCATGCATACGTCTCTTTCCAGTGTGGGGGTTTTGGAGGCCTCCATCACCTCCTCCCAAATGTGAGATGTGTGGGCTAAACCGCTTTGCCACCAATTATACTAATTTCACTTTCTGCCTAAATTGTTTTTGTTGTTTTGGTATGCAAAGATGCTCACAGTGGGGAGATTGAGGGGCATTACTGCAGGGCTCAGCACACACCTTGCCTCCTCACAGACTGGCAGAGCAATGGGCACTACTGCCAGCCGGTGTTGTGTGTGTGTGTGGTGTGTGTCTGTGAAAAGGAGAGGGATAGTCTCAGGTTGTTTGGTAACAACACTGCACACAGTATACTGTAAAACCAACAGTGGATACAATGTATAAATATGTGTGAGCACATGTAGCCCCTGAGTGCTACTATGTCATCGTTGGGATTGAGGGCTTTAATTGCCAGACACTCCAAATTTGCCCTAAGGAGTTGGTCAACACAGTGTAAATTCAAGTGCATGAAATACATGGGCATTAAAAGATGCAACTAAGATAATCAGATATAAATGAATGCCTGCACTTAATAAAGGAAGGGATAGGGCAGGATAGGATAGGAAAGGATAGGATAGGATAGGATAGGATGGGATAGGATACGATTGGGCAGTTTTGAACAGGATGGGAAAGGATAAGATAGTAACGATAGGATAGGGTGGGGTAGGATAGGTTAAGGAGGAATAGAATAGCGTGGGATAGGATGGGAAAGGATAGGAGAGAATGGAAAGATAGGGTGGAATAGAATGCGATAGGATGAAAGTACAGGATAGGTTGGGATAGGGTGGGATAAAATGGGATAGGATAGGATTGGGTGGGACAGGGTAGGATTTGATTGGATCAGATCAGATAGTACAGGATAAACTAGGATAGAATGGGATTGGAAAAGAAAGGACAGGATGCAAAAGAATCAGTTAGGATAGAAATCGGCTGGTTTGATTTTAATATTTGTTGTACACGATCAACAACAAGTTTGGTCTGATGATATCGGTAGAATTAAGGTATCAAGTCAACAAAAGGAATCATTTTCTGGGAAACATTAATGTCCATATACAAGTTAACAGCAATTTGCGCAGTGGTCTTTGACATATCTTGGTCTGTGTAATGGGAACACATGGATGGACAAAATGTCGAACCAGCCAAACAACAGACCAAGCATCGTTGCTATTTCCGTTTAAAAACACACACATCTGGTAATAAAGACCAAGTGGCTCTGTTTAAGCCAGATTGACTTTTCATTCAGTGCTGTTCAACAGATGCCATAGGGGACAAAAGACTGAATATGTATTCATATTGTTCTCTGATTATGTTTCATAAAAAAACTAAACTGTCTCACCAGCTTACCCTATTACTCATCTTAAGCCCTAAAAAGAGGCACATGTCACCAAAACAAACAAGCAAATGAACAACTAGTGGGCTGATGTAGCCTGAAGGTTACTAGGATGAGCTCGCTACCAGAAGGTTGGCGTGCTGAAGCCTTCATCTATATGGGTATACCTTCATCTATATGGGTAGTGTGACCAGGGGAATTAAATAGCACTCTCAGCTTCGGTAACAAGGAATGCTGATGTGCCTTTGAGCAAGGCACTTAACCCCTAAATGGTTGAATGGAGATCATCATATGAGATCATGCAGCTGCACTGGGCATGTCTTACATATCGTCGCTGTCGGGCAGAAACCTTGTATCTGTATATTTTGTTTTCTTTCCCCAAATCAATGCTATTGGTCACCCTTTCCGTCTGTCTGTGGGTTTTACACAAATTTAACCAGGATGAAGCAACTTAGTCTGACTTTGTCTGAGGTGAATAGCTCAATAAAACAATATCAATATATCATTAGCCTTTTTTAATTTGCTGAAAAACAACGAATTTGGACATACAAGGTTTTCACCCGACAGTGACGATATACCATGGTTGTTTGCTGCAGTTGAACAAAAACATATCTGAAAAATCAAAAAAAAAGATGACTCCCACACAAGTGGGGAATTACATCATCAAATACATATTTTTCTGTCATGATATTTCTCTCACTTCACTCCTATACTAAATTGCATGCAACTTGCGTCTTGGTCAATACCTTACAAATATACAATATATCGGCAATTGCAAGTATTCTTCACCTACTGAAGGTCTATCCTCAAAAATTGTTTTTCCTTAACCTACAAGGAGAAGGGATAGTTGTTAATTTCAATAACAGCTAAGTATGAATGAGGAGGTGTAGTGACTTAGTAACTTTATTTACATAGCCCTCCAAACAGTAGTTTCAAAGTGATTTACAGAGGTAGTGGTGCAGGGAGTGATGTAGATTAGATAACATAACTGTTGACAGCATTCACAACCAGTCAGTACATTTGTAGTAGTTTCACAATGTCAATAAGTTAGTTTGTTTTAAAGGTGGGTTGCATAATTATGTTTACAGGTGTTTGACACAGTAGACACGGTAAACATGGTTTTGTTGAATATTGCAACATCCAACTAACAGACATAACAGCATCAGCTTGGTTACATTTACCGGCAAACAAACACTGACTATAATCCATGGTCTTATTGTAATTATAAGGGTTTTCAGTGCTATGCATCACTGTCACGCTACTAATATTATCCTTTTTCCAGTCAAATGTGGTGTGAGACAATACAAAATCTCTTTTTGCTCTGTGAGGTATGAACCTTTTACTTCTGCACTTCTGATATATATCACGCAAGCTAATTGCTTTTTGACTTTAAAAGTGTAACCTGTATGTTCACAGTTCTACTATTAATCATCTGCACATTTGTGTCTGTGTCATTCATGATTTCACTTCAATGAGATGACAAATGTGGCATCCCATTAATGCAAATGTGCGTACATTCTTTCAGGAAGACTTCTATGCTTCACATTTCTCTCTCCCAACCTAATCAGCTGCATTGTCATCTGCTGAATGTGGGCATTTACTCTTTCAGTTAAGCCAACCAGATTTTGAGCTATCGCGTTATTGCATTCCAACTTTAAGGGCCCTTTTTAACAATCTAAGCGCACAGCATTTTACTAATGCGTTGTTAAAATAACAATGAAATGCTGCGCTATTGACTTTAGACCAGGTTTTTGTTGGTCAATGGCGCGATCACTTTCCGCTGCCTCAACATAGCAATATGCCAATAATGCACCTGAACACAACTCCCTGTAAGCGCAGGTGCATTTGCTATTTAAACGACGGGAAAACGCGTCGGTCTTAAACTAGCAAAGACACTTGCGTCGGGCTTTGCTCTGCGCTGCGCCGGGTGTAAGATAGGGCCCTAAATCTGTTCTACTCTCTGCTGCTGTCAGTTGTCATCTCAGGCAAAATCGATGCAACCCTCCTCCACCCCGTTCACCTCCAGCTCTCATCATTCCCAGCATCCAGGGTTCCTCCATCAGAAGCCCCGCTTCACATCACATACATCCTGATCTTCGGGCTTGCTTTATCCCTTCATCACCTCTACCAGTGTCTACACTCCATCGGGGCGATATTCCTATATACCCACGGCCTCTATGCCCCTTATAAATTAACATTGTGGTGGAGTCTAATCGCCAAAGACTCTAACCATATCAATCTATTATGCACCATGTTCATTAAACTCATTTCACTCTTAAATGAAGTCTCTCCTGATTGAAATACAATCAGTTGATGTTAGTAATAATATAGAATTGATTAAATATTGCAATAAAATCTTATGTTCTGCGCTTTTTGTGTATTATAGGTAAACCAGAGCACAACTCCACAGCCTGTGGAGGTGTATGTGTGTTGCCTAAGAGCCACCAGAGATAAGCTACCCAGGGGCCTCTACACTGTCAGTGTGGCCCTTCACAGCCGTCTAGGGGGTCCAGCTCTGGCCTTGTGCAGTAAGACGGAGCAGCGACAATGGGCGGCTGCCACCGAGCCGATCGAGCATCGGGGACGCTTCTTTGACATTGACCTGCAGCTTAACCAGAGCCTGTTCATGGTGAGGAGACGTTGGACACAAGCTGAACATTTTGATACTGTAACTAATTCAGTCCACAAGACATTAGAAATACTTTGCTATTTAATTAAATTTAGATGGATTGCTTGAAAAGTTCAGATACATGAATCATAAGTCATAACTTCAGTTTGTTCTTGTTTAAATGTTGGAGTGCAGCAGACAATTATGGGATAATTCTTTAAGACCACACATTTAGTTTATGGACTGCACATGTTAGGTTTGCAGTCCACACTGTTATTCACAATTAAGGTTGCAGAATTGAAAGAACAGTGGTGACTGTGGCTGTTGTGAAAAATACACAAAAGTCTGCATTTGCAGGAACCAGTGAAAGTTGCTTTCCTCTATTGACACTAATGTGTTTTTATTCAACAAGGAAAGGACAGAATCAGGTTGGGGTTTGTAAGGACTGTATTAATTTGACGCTTGAGGAAGCTGCTTTAAATATTTCTTTTCTTTTCCAGTGAAATATTTGAATGAATATAAAGCATCTCTTATCCGAAAGCAATTTTGACATTGAGGTAGGCTGAATTAAAACACGCTCACTTCCAATGACATGGATGAAGCCTTTGATGTGAAATTCAATGGAAAATTTTAGGAAAACACAATCTTAAAAGCAACAAGTCCCCTCAGATAAAAGCAAACAATAAAACATGCTTTGCTAATATGACAGAACCCACCACACCATGCGTGTCTTCAGTTTTTGTGTTTGCCACAGTATTTCCAAATTCCTCTTTCTGTTTCCCTTGGTTTCACCAGTTGCAGTGACGATTGAAAGGGTTATGAGAAGATGTATAGCTATAAAAGATGGCATATGGAAATATGCAACACACAGCCTCTAGGTTCTTCTCCGGGGATCTCCATATGAATAAAACAACAACTTTTCAAACATGACATTTAATTAATGCATGTAAATCAAAGCCAAGATCAATTATTCATTTATATAAGGAAGTAATGTTTTATTGGAATGAAAATATACAAATGCAGTGAAAAATTTAGTTTCTTTTCTACATGTCTTTGAACATCTGTAACTTAGTTGAGTTGGATACAAGAAAGGAATAGAAAAGTTAGGCAGAAGTGACTGCAATTAGTTTTGAAAATCTCAACCTCCATTTTCCAATGTATAGTCAAAGACTTAACATGTTTTCACATTTGGTCCTTTTGATGAAGCAACACAGCAGATTAAATTAGATGAAATCTATGCACATTTCACAACCACTTTCCTAAACCTTTTCATATGAGGGAAAACATCCTCTACAGAAGCTGTACTAATCTCAACAACCTACATACTCGTTTTAGATGGTCCATATTGACCAGTGGATTAGAGATCTCTGTTTACGTTTATTCATTGATGATGTGTGCACTACGCAAGATTCACAAGGGAAACCTTAAAACAAAAGCCACCAAATCCAATGTCCCTCCTGATTCTATAGAGTTTTCTACAGGCCCATAAAAGGGCTTCTTCAGTGTTCTGATAGCAACTCTAAAGGCCTTAGCTGGAGCATTTAGCACATGTGGACACTGCCAATGTTCTGGTGGGCGTATTCGCTGAGCTAGAGCATCCTGATAATATTGTCTCCAGCTCCCATCAAATATAAAGGACGGGGTAAAAGCTGGCATGAACTGAATGCGGACCTGGGATCTGATTCAGAGGTAAAAAAAGGTTTAAGCACAGCATGGTAAATGCCTCATGTCACTCTTCCTTCCCTCCTCTCCCTTCCCAAACCCTCAACTGTGCTTTATAGACAAACCTGTTGTTGTTGTTGTTGTTGTTGTTGTTGTTGTCCTCATTGATAGTCCCAGACAAATCTGATCAGCGTTTCCACCACTATCAGGATAGGCTTGGATGTTTTCTCTCTCTCCCTCCCTCTCTTGCCCACACTGTAGCGTGCGATTTCAGGAGTGCTTACAGTGCCTTCTAAGAGGAAATGAGGAATTAGTGATGGTAAGAGGAAGCCAGGAGCTTATTTTCCTTTCCTCCCTCTCTCTCCTTATTTTCATTCACCCTTTGCTTTGTGTGTCTGGGTTTAGATTTAGACAGAAACAGTGCAGTTCAGTCGGAGATGTCTTGGAGATGAAGGCAAGTGGGAGCACATGAAGAGTCAGGCCCATGGTCGTTACACCGAATGGCAAGATGCATATAATTCCACATTTTAATATTAAAGTGGAACAAACAAGTACTGAGGAAGAAACAAAGAATGTTTTTAATGGTTTAAGCCAGCGGTTCCCAAGGTGGGGTTCTGGGACGGCCAGGGGTGCCTTGAGGATGTCCGAGGGCGTCTCCAGCAAAAGGGAAAAAAAACGTTTTCACTAAAGTGTTAACTATAATTCCATCCAAGTAACAACATGACAGAATGTATGACTATTTTGGTCATTGGTTTCATACAGTATACTTTCTGTAATAAAAAAATTGAAATGCAAAATTCCTGATCAGATGGGGGACCCCGGGAAAAAAATCTTGTGGGTCTGTGGTCTACTTTGTGTCAGTTTAGGGGTCCTTTAACTTTAACTTAAGGTTTGGGAGCCACTGGTTTAAGCAGCTCCTCCAGCAAACACAGGAAGTGAGAAAAAACCTCTGAAGCACATCATCCAGTCTCACAAACCTCACAGCAACACTTCCCACATACACACATATGCAGACAAGCGCATGCACACAAATTACTATTTATGCAGGTCATATTTCTTACAGTAAATGAATAATATGAAATATCCTCAATATCCATAATCCGTGATATTATGCCATAAATTTGTGTCCTGAGTCAGACACTACTACCCATCATTTCACAGGTGCATACCAAAAGCAGATTATCAGGGGGGTGGGAGAGGGGATACACATGATTTATGTCTTAAAACAAGTCTCCTGCGTTTTCCATTACAACTAATAAAGGGATAAAATATTTCCACCTAGTGATGGATGAAGTGGCACACACCAGGCAATTTGCTGGTTTGGACGGATAAGAATGGCAGTTAAGAAGGCTTGAAAAAAAACAAAAAAAAACACGGGAATAAGTTAAAAGAGGATTCAAATCTAGGATGTAGATTAAGTAGCTCCCTGAGGGCTAATGTCCTGTTTGTTACCCTCTGTGTGTCTGTTTGCATTGGGCTTTCCTGGTTGTGAGCAAGTCTATGCATGCGTTCTCCTGAAGTACTGTGCATGCCGTGACGATGTGTCTGCCCACTGTATGTGTGCATACGTTAGTGTGTGTGCCTGCAGGCATGTGTGTTCAACTGAGTGGAATTGTGAGTGACTTTGTGCCTTTCTGTGTGTCTGCAGATCTTACCTGCAGCCTGTGAGGTGGTCCCCTCCATGGTCCTGGTATTCCAACTGACTGCACTACCGGGAGATAGCAGCCACGTCAGCTCTGTGCTTGCATGGGGGGCATTTCCTGTTTGTGGGCCGAGTCTCAGTCTTATCCAGGGCAGGTGCGTCAATGGCAGCTGTTGGACCTCAAGCAGTTTGTAATTTGAACAGTATATTTAAGTGTTTTAGGTCACTAAACTACTATGACTCCCAGCAAAACATCACATGAAATTATAATTACATTTTCAGACCTTAAGTCGCCCATCATACAACTGGTTGTACAGTGACCATTACCGGTTATGTGTTATTTACCCAGGTTCAAAACGCCTCTGCTCAGGGGGGAGCCGAACACACAACTGGACCAGTTTAAAAAGATTGAAGCCGTCATCTCTTCTGATCTAGACCACTGGCTGTGCAACCTGTACTTTCAGGTGTGTGTGTGTGTGTGTGATAAGAAACATGTGCATGCAGGTTTCTTTCAAAGATTTGTATCTGTTGTTTCATATTATATTCATAATTGTGGGCAGCTATGAGTTATGTTATCACAGGTGTGTGTCTGTGCCCGTGCATCTTTTCCCTCACTCTGACCCTCCCTTATTATTGGGGAGGGGGTCTTTGTAGATGGGGGTTGGATTTTTGGATTTTCTATGATAAAAAGCTTTTCCAAAGAAATTGGAAATTGGCCCCAGAGAGCAAACAGGAACCACATCTTTACCCAGCAATTCAGGAATGCATTTGAGCTGATGCATTGATTAGATTAGTAAACATCTTAATTGAATTAAAAGCCAGAACAAAGCTCTCTGTCTCGGGTTTGTCTCTTTATTTGTGCCTTCGATCTGTTATCTTTTGCAGCACAATAGGATATGCATTATTAATACTAGTCACACTCATGGTCTTAATTGAATTATTTAATGCCATTATGGCACACTATGACAAATACTAATAGTTAGCTATGTCTGCATGTTCTGATCACTAACACATGTATGGTAATTACACACACATGCTGTTTTCCCACAAACAATGGTGATGCAATGGAATGATATGAACATAACTGACGACATTAGCATGAAGAGGTTATATTAATGTTCACTGGACCCACACGTAGACCTCAAACATACAGACAGACCCATCTCTTGTTTGTGGTGTTTCAGGTGAAGAGGCTCCCTTCTGGAACGTCTGGGGGACCAGAGCGCTGCATTACCCTATCAATACCTCCACCCAACCCCTTTGCCATGCCCCAACCTGAGGGCCATCATGACCAACCACAAGGCCAACTGCCACTCCAGCCCCCATCCCAGGCCCAGCTGCGTCCTCATCCCATTCATCCTCAGTCATATCCTCAACAGCAGCCGCGTGCGGGCCCCAGCAGCAGAGCAGGAGAGCCCGCTGTGGTACATTCTCACCGGGGGTCTCCTCTCCACCTGTCAGCTGATTCTGCCTGCTCTTCCTCATCTCTGCCAGGTAGGGGTCCAATGTTAAAACCCCCGACTACGCCACAGTGGGGAGAAAATGTCACCCTAATGTCACAAGCACTGGGATGAAGAAGAATGGCAGGCCTCACTTACAGCAGTTCTCCACTGAGGTGAATCTGCTTGAGGCTAGGGTTGGGTAGAGACAGTGGGCCAATAAGCAAAAGTTAAAGCACACAAAGGATGTTTTCAAAGTTAGATAATATGCAAAAATCCAACAGTGTTTGAGCAGCAAGCACAACACGGATAGATTGAGACATACTCAGATGAAGTCTTTTGATAATACAACCACCAACTTAGATAAGTAAACAAACCCTCTTCGGCACGATGACATGAAGAGTGTTATATAAACTACTAACTAATGAAATGACCGCCTCATTTCATTTAGCTTTTAATCTTGAATGGTTTTACTGAAAAGAAACAATGATCCAACATTAGCTGCCACACATAGTACTGCTTACCAAGCTGTTAAAAGGAGTTTTCGTAAATGGGCAGTGGGTACTTGCACCACGTTTAAACCCAGCAAAACTGTTCTTGGCAGTTAGATGTTCAAAACATTACATTTGAGAAATATTAGCAGTTTTCGAGTCTTACATTCACACAGTGCTATTTTATCTATTTAGTGTCCAACTAAGCTAAACTGAACAAAGCACTTTGACTTGGCAGACACAAATTGTTGTATTATTGTTATGGGTTTTATACACTGCGGTTGTACTTTGTACTTCTGTGTGTGATAATGCAGTAAATTAAGCTATCTTTCCCATTATCCACTGGGATCCTCTTGTTTCAAATGTAATCTGATTACTGTCATTTTGTCTCACTTTTTTTTCCAGAGGACACAGAATGAAATGATTTTAGATAGCAGATGAACTATTGCAGTGACTGCTTAGTGGCTCAGGGGTTAGTGTTGCAGCACAGCAAGAAGGGTCTTTCTGTGTGGAGCTCGCATGTTCCCCCCACGTTTGTGCTCTTTTCCTCCGGGTTCTCTGGTTTCCTCCTTCGGTCTGTAGATAAGCAGGTTGGGTTGATTTGAGACTTACATTCCTAGTTGTGAATATGATTATGTGTCCATATTTTAGTTCTGTGATGGACTGGTGCCATGGACTGATGGGATACGCTCCAATATGATCCTGAATATATATATATATATATATATATATATGAAATGAAAGACACACTGATGAACTGTTCCGATTCTGGTGGTCTAGGCAAGGTCATGCCACAATTGTAACCACATCAAGAGGTGGCTAATGACTTCTGTTAATAGTAATAAGAATCCACTTCCTCCTTTTCAAAAACATACTATTCTTGTTTCCCACCTAAGTAATCCAACATCCTGGCCTTTGCCAGGAATCAAGTCCAGGCTCATTTGGTATTGATCTACTACAAAGGCGACCGGCTTGCTTCTTTGTTATTAATACATCCCCCTTTTTTTCCTTTTCTTTTTTTTTTTTTGCACGCACAGCTCATCTTTATTTAACAGTCCTCAAAAGTTTCTGGGGTGCTCTGCTTTAAACATCACACAGGCTTTTTAATTACAAATGAGTTGTGACAGGTCTGCTGGGTAGCACCCTGGCCCATTTTAAACGTGATGCCGGCTGACAGCTTGGCAGTGTTCTCCCAGCACTGAAACATGTGGAAGAAATTGGTCTTTTACATTTCACAGCTTGTCGCTTCCTCCGCCGACTGACCTGTGATCCCCCACAGAGATCCTAACGCCCACAAGGGAAGTGTCCCCAACGAACTGACTGCATTTCCAGAGAGAGAGAGAGAGAGAAAAAAAAAAAAAAAAAAAAAAAAAAAAAAAAAAAAAAAAAAAAAAAAAAAAAAAAAAGAGAGAGAGAGACTCACTATGGGAGATTTATGTTCTGCCACACAAGGCAAAAAGGTACCAGGTCTCTTCAATACATACTCGGCTGCATACTCTGGCTCACACACACACACACACACACACACACACACATTCTCGCAGCCAGGTGAGGAGGTTGCTTGGGAAGTGAACCCGATCCGTAAGTGAAATAACGGATCAAAAGGTGTCCTGCACAACGCCTCATCCACGCCGTTCCCTAAGCCGACCTGACGTTTGCGTCTCATTTGCATACAGATCTGTTCACTTTGCATTACCTCTGGAGCGAATTATGGCATTCAGATGGGGAGATTACGTCAAGCTTGAAGGTAGCGATCGGACGGACAACTTTAAACTAGCCAAAAAATGGAAATCCAATTCAGCGAGAAAGAAGAACAAATTATCCCCTTCCTCAGTCCTCTGTCAAGTCTGGGGGTTTCAAACATTTCCTTCCCATTTCATGCCTCTCTGTTTCTGATGTGTGCTGTGTAGAGATCGCTTTCTCTGCGCCCGTGACGCCAGGATTTTCCTCATTACCCATTTGTCTCAGAATCAGGACAAGAATATGGAGACCTCTTGTCATTGCGATAACGTACACACAGCAGAGCTTGACAGTGAGACTGGAAGTTTGTATTCCCGAGGCCTTAAATTAATTAATCCCTGTAGAAAAAGCACAGTGTGCAGTGAGGTGTCTATTACAGAACAAAACCTGACATCCCAATCCAAGATAATAACTCTGACAAATTTTGCTCGAAAAATCAGAAGATTACTGTACTGCTATAGTGCTGTGGTGTGTGCATTGATATTTTTTGTGTTTCAGATTAACTTGCCATTGGATGATAATAATTCTGATTCACACCATAAGCATAATGGAGTGTGTTTGGTGTTTTAACGTAGAGATTAGCTAGAGGCACACTGGGTTAAGTGACCTTTCACATTCACTGAATAATCCAGTTACATTGGGTTAGTTTGAACCCAAATGACTAATTAGATTAGTCTTTTGTATCACAATCGCCTTTAGTGGATCACTATGAGCATGCCGATGATCCTGCCATAACTGTAATGTGGCTTCATTTCTCTGCCTTTTTTGCTATTTTTTTTTTAACATCCACCCCTTGAGCACCAATGGTGATTTCGAGGATTCCTCATCTAATGTCCTCTTTGGAGCGCTGCCCTGCACTTTCAGGATGTGCTCCCCTCCAGGCCGGTCCCAGTCATCAGAGTTTCAAACCACAGTGTTACATCATACGGTCTCAATCAGTTGCACTCTGCATTGCGCCAACTAATTCAACAGTGTCCGGATACCAAATGGATGGATTCAACCTTTAAAGCCTGTTTCGCAGAGATACACGTGTGGGTGAGGCAAACAAGTCTAAAGGATTGCATGTGTGGGGCGAATACACCCAAAGGTGACAGTGTCTTGCCACTAAAACCCACTGAAAATTCCCAGTTTTTGTATGATAAGAGAAAGACATCCCATGTGAACGTGATAAAGACACATTTGACTTTCAACAGCACCAGCGAGAGTGAAAAAGACTTACGACTGCATATTTGTACATATTAGTATGCATTGAACATCTGTTATTGCCATTAAAATGCAATGGATTGCAAGAAAATAAACTCTTGCACGAAGCGACACCAAATCCTCACCGTATCATAGCAACCTTAACACGAGATCCGGACATGGACTCAAGGGTAATCCGTGAGTCACTGACCTTCGATCCCTCCGTAACTTTGGACCAGTCATCAGGCAATTAGGGGCCTAGGTGAGCAAGAGCCGCCATCCCAGCCTGTTTGCATCTCACCGGTAACACAGTGATGGGGTCTCGACAGTGTTACGGCCCTCAGGCTTTTCTCTTTCCTCGGCCTGTTTTTGTGTGCAAGCAAGAGAGAAAAGATTGTGTTATGCAGTGGTGAGGTACACTCATTTGTATTTCGACCCTGGACATTTTTTTTGCATGTATGCAAGTGTCTACATATTAATATCTTTGTTTGTATGCCTTCCTGTGTGTGGGTGCGTCAACACATTGTATGCACTGGAAGAGTATCTGTGTGTGTGTGTGTGTGTGTGTGTGTGTGTGTGTGCTGCTCTTAACGCAGCTCAGAGCGCAGGGGGATAACAGGGAGTTTGTTGTTGGCCTTGAGTGCCCGGAGAGGCTGGAGTTGTGGCAGCTCCAGCGCTCCGAGTTCACAGACGTAGCCCTTAGCTGTCGAAGCTGTCGAAGCTGTCGAAGCTGTCGATGCTGCCTCCGCGCTCATTCTGGTTCCACAGCGTCTGTGCATTAGCAAGCGGGGCCTGGTTTAACGAGTGTGTGTGTGTGTGTGTGTGTGTGTGTGTGTGTGTGTGTGTGTGTGTGTGTGTGTGTGTGTGTGCAAAAGCAGCCACTTTATTATAATTTTTAAAAATAAAATATGTATTTTTTTTTTTTTTTTTTTTTTTTTTTTTAAATTTATTAAATATGTATAACAATGTGTAAACAAAATATTTAATAGTTGATCTGCGTTGATTAATTGACAAATGACTTTACAGTTGTGTATGTACCAAGGCAGTTTTATATGAGACCTTATTTGCATTTCATTCGGCTCCCAACGTAAAGAAAAATAAACCATCAATTACGGTAACTGTTCGTTCTTCATTTATTGTTATTATCACTGATATATTTAATCCTGCTGCAAGAAAAGAATTATATCATCACAGAGGTTTCCATATGTATCATATAGATGTGACTGGTTCCACGGGGGGAAAAAAGTTTTACATAGTGAGATTTTTACATGTATCAAGCTAAGGTTTACTTAATTACAACCTCCAGGCAATGCAGGAACCCTTTTTTAAATTCTGTGAATGTTAATATGCTAAATAATGCAGATCTCCGACTCTTCAAGCATGAGACACACATCTGGCGGCTTACCATTTAAATTACAGGAAAAAAAAGAGTGAGACAGATAGAAGGAGAAAAGAAAAAAAGAGGGTTAGGATGAAAAAAATACTTCAAAAGTAATTTTCCAAAGAAGAGAAGAATGAGAAAATGTATTACAACCAAACTTAATTTCTTTTTCGATTTTTCATCATTTCTAATTGCATACATTAGAGCGTTGAGGCTGGGAAGGTTCAGCTCCGGGATTGTGGGAGACAGAGATGACTGTGCAATGGGAGCTCTATAAGTTAACACTTCTCTCTGCACAGAGTCAAATCAGCCTTTGTAGCTTTGCAAGTCTCCAAATAGTACTATACCAAAACAAGGTGACTACCTGCCTCAGAGTAGAACAACAAGACAAAAGCAACACCTGCAGTGTGTTCAAATGAAATTCAAAGAATATTTGATTTGATTTCTTGGTACACTGCAAACAGCATATTTTACAACAACAGTTATTCCTCCTATTTTACTTGTCATTACAAACCTGGAAGGTTTAAGCATTTCAGCTCAATCATAAATTAATGTTGTGTAACAAAATATCAACTTTTAAAATTTATATTGTGGTGTGTTAAGTAATTTTCATAATTCAGATTTTTGTTTTGTTTATTTTTACGTTTCAATTTTTGGCTTTTTTTGGATTTCATCAGTTCTAGACCCGTAATCATTTGGATACCGTAATATAAATACCACTCAGCCACCCTTGATCCTCACTATGATTGCCAGATGTGGTTTGCAAAAAGAAAACAAACTTCTTTTTTTTTTCCTTTCTTTTTCACACTCACTTGCACATTACTTCTCTTTTTTTGGGGATGCAGGGAAGAATTCCTCCTCGGGAGCCATTTCTGGAAACACGGGAGAGAAGAGGGATCCATGCAGGGAGAAAGCAGAGGGTGGGATTCACTACAAGGTAACACTGTGATTTAAGGGAAAGTGTTCCCACCCTTGAAATGAGCACCCTCTCCGCTTTTCCCTTCCTTTCCCGCCCCATTCTGCACCCCTACACACACCTCCCCGGCTTATTATCTGAGATTTGTCAAAATACATTTCACACTAACAGGTATTTTTCAGCCTTCAAAGCCAGTTTTGATCTGCTTGACAAGCCAAAGCAGCTCAAATTCTGTGAAATCAGCAATGCCAGCCAGGCCTCCCTTTTTTTCCTCCAAGCCGCTCTAAACACGCCTCTTCCTGCGTTACAGAGGACTTAAGCTAAATTAATCAAAGCCTGCATGTTACCTGCCATACTTTGAAGTGGTAATTGCAAAATGACTCTGTGTGCTGATCTGGCATTGCTGCCTCCCGGTCCGCCCCTGCCATTGTGCCTCCGCTGCGGCCTTTTGTTGTTGGTATGTTATTGTTGAGGTAGTGAGAAGCCTATGAACAACATCCAGCCTCCGTCTGTCACACACACATACACATCCTCTTCTCATGCCTTTCGCTTCTCTCCCTCCAAGTCTTTATTCTTACTAACCTCCTCCTACTGATGTACAGGAGGCTCCTCAGACCGCCATTAATCAGTGATGACATGTTAAATGAATGAGTTTGTTGATATGAGGTTTTTATTTCTCAGCAGCCTCTGTAGACCATGTTTTTTTTTCTTCCCCTCTTGGCCCCATCTTTAAAACCTTGCTAACTCTGTCAAATGTCGTGGTGTGGAACCCAGTTGTCTAATGATTAAGTGGAGTGATCTCCAACCTGCCCCAGCCTGGGAGCGCAAGGGATCAGATTTCAACCCTTCAACCTGCAGTGCAGGCCTAATTAAAATGAATTTTCTCCAGGCGACCACTTTGCCCACAGGGCAGGAATCCAGCTATATACAGAATCTGCTCTTAAGGTATTGCATTAAATTTATTGTGGGGAGACACCAGAGAACATTGTGGTTTATATATCTCCTGCATTTTTTCTCTCTGCTTTTTTCCCCCCGCTCCTTTCCACCTTTTTATTGTGATCATCACTCTGGAATCCAAGCTTGCTTTGGCAAAGATTGCCCTATGAAAACGGATGGAGCTTTTATGGGGCCCAGCCCATTTACTACTTCCTGGGCCCAGGTTTATCTCAGAGGGAAAGAGAGAAAGAGAGAGAGAGAGAGAGAGAGAGAGAGAGAGAGAGAGAGAAAAGAGGGGGGGAAATGGAGAGAGGTAGAGTAAGACAGGGGCGGAAGAAAGAGAGAGGTTGCTTATTCCAACAGTGGATCTCATTAACATACATCAGTGAGTATTTCACAACTTCAAGCAGAAAGGCACTAAGCCCACCCAAGGGCAACACAGGCAGGGCTGACAGGGCCAGGGAAAGCAAGCCGTTAACATGTTGGCGGCTTAACAAATAATATCTGCTCCCAAGTACCTTGGTGAAATATTTAAACCCACTTCTTAACTCCATTTGACTGTGTTTATGACGATGACAGTAAACGACTTGTGCGGAAAGAAACAGTGCCAGCTGCTCAAATATCACATATTTAACACCACCGTACACTGTACGCACGCTTCCCAAATGAACTCAACTTGAATGATGGCGTGCCGTATGCGATTTTGCCGTCATTCTCGTCTCATGTCAATTGAGGCGCGGTTGAGATATAGGAGAGGCTCCAGAGTGCCACGCACACTGTCACTGTCACTGTCACCGTGTGCATCCCCCAAGATAAATTCAGAGGCCTGTTTCCTGCTTTGATTACAAATGACATCCGCATGTGTTCTCCCCGATTTCTGCTCCTCGCAGAAGAAGCCAATCAAGAAGACAAATAGCTGCGGCCCCAGCATGAGCGGCAGCAGCGCACCGCCTCGGCAGGCAGACAAACAGAAGATGCAGCCTTCAATGGAGAACCTCTCCACGGAGGAGATGGAGGAGTATACATTCTCCCTACAGTAAGTCTCACCACTCATTATCCTGCCTCAGTCTGGCAAAATTCAAACGTGGTGAAAAAGAAGAAGAAGAAAAAACGTGGGTGACAACTGGTTTCTGTGCCTCACAGACAGTGATGTGCAAGGCATCAAGCAGACATACGCTGACAACAAAATGCGCCTAGAACACCTCCTGTACAGATATAGATACAGTAGACACGTCTTCCAAGGGAAATCCTCACTAAATGGTGTTTCGGCTATAGCTGTAATCTTGTATGTGTCAATTTTAATTTAACATAAACAAGTCACAGGGAAAGTCATTTTCAAAGCCTCATGGCCTAATCTGTCCTCAGTGAGGACTTTGTTAGAAAGCATGGAAATTCCACTGTCAAAAAGAGCTTGATTTTAATCAAATCCCAACTGTTCTGCATTAGAATTAATACGGAATCAAATAATTATTTTTTATTATTATTATTATTATTATTATTATGATTTACAGTTTTGAAACAAACGAATCGGTCTTACTCAACCTAATTTGGTTTGTAACAATATTGCATATGTAGTCGCTCAACCTACACCCATTATGTCACCATGTGGTTTATGTGTTTATTACTCCTCTGCACAACAAAATGCAACAGAGGAGGTTTGGAAAAATTAGTTTTCCTCTTCGCCGTGGCTTACAGCATTTGATTTTAATGAGAAAACAGGGATGTATGAAATACAAACAAAGCAGGAAGCATAACATTTCAAACACCTTGGCCAAACGTGTTAAATGCAACAAGGTGCAGCACCGTGTGCCCACAGAGCATCCGAATGGGCTGAAAGCAAAATTGCTTATTTCAACAAAAAAATCACAGGTATTTTTTTTTTTTTTTTTTTTGAACGTCAACTAAATTAAGGGGAGGGGATCACGACACACACTGTGTTTCTAGCGGGGAGAGAGAGAGTCAGAGAGAGAGAGCGGTCCCTGGAGATTTAAAAGTACCCATGTTTCCTCATTTCTGGGAGTTGGTAATTTATAGCTGCTGGTCACATATTAAACAAGATCAGAGACTACTCCCTGACATCTTCTGAACATACTGGGGGAATTCAAATGATTACCAGCGTATCCTGCCAACAAATGACGACACAGGGACTATCTGGAGGGAGAGTGAATACAAAACGAACACAGAAACCCAGGCAGGCTGCACACAAAGGGACACAATTAAATGGTTTTCACGATTATTCATAGTGCCGCTTTTTACCTCTGAGCAGTCGCCGGGTTCCGTGAGATGAGACGTTTCTGTCAGTTATGGGTACGGATTGTATTGAGCTGGAGCCCTGGCGGTTCCCTGATGCCCTGTGAAGGTGCTGCTGCTATTGATTTTATCTTCACAAGCACACACATTACACTATCTCTGAGCTAAAGGCTGCTTTTTTTGCCCTCGCCTAATCAGAACATTAGAAAGATACACTGGCTTTCACAATGAAGTTAAAGACAGTCTCAAAGTCATACCCTTACCCTTTGACAGATTCTCTACACATCACCTGAGGACTGACAGAGACGCAGACGAAAGGAATTATTTACAGATTTTTGTTATTTTATTTTCCGTGATGATGTCATCTCCATTTCTTCTGGCATTTTTGAGAGATCTGCGAGTACATGTATTTTATGTGGGATGAGGATTCATGCTGCAGTGATTGAGGGATATTACTGCCATCTATTGAGCCACAAGAGATTGAGCTCATTGAGATTTTAATAGGGCGTCCCAGCACAAATGTGCAAATCAGATGCTCATGCATTATTAAGCTAGAAACAGTAAGATTCAGTTTGGATGGTCTGCGAATCACACAATATATTTGACACAATGCATCCAGAACGTCACAGTCAGGACGACTGTATTCCCTATGTGGAATTAATGTAAAGAAATGTATTGGCTGATGTTTTACAGAGCTCCACAGTATGAACAGTATCCATTTATAGCAAGAGGAAAATGTATGTATGTAAGTTTATGTTAAGAACTCAACTGTCTAAAAATAAGATTTATATTTGCACAGGTATGGCAACTAACAGTTTATTTGAATGCATGTAATGGCATTATGTTAGTAACTTAAATGTGGCACAAAGTACAATAATGTGTAACACTAACACTTCTTTTTTCTGACTTCAGACTAGCAGAACTACTTAAAAAAGTACATCCGGGCTGTTTAGGTTTCTCTATTATATATGATTTTACTCATATTTCATATAACGTTTTTGTTTCAGTATGAGCTTGTCTCTCTCTCTCTTCTCCACTATTAGAGATTAAATTGTGTTCTTCTTGAAATAGTTTTATTTAGTTCCTGGTTGGTAACCTCAAAAGCACGTCCATCCCCCTAAAAAAAAACAACATGGCAAACACAAAGCACCTTTTAAAGCAAGTATTGACAATTGCAAGTCAACGTTGGGAAAATGAAATAGACTATGAAAACAAGCCAGGAATGATTCTTCTTCTTCTCTTCTTTTTCTTGTGAGTTCCTATGCTGCGGCTATCGGTTTGAACATGCATGAACGACTCCCGCCAACCTTCCAGCTTATTTGATGTAATCTTAACCACCTTTTTCTCACAGAATAACAATGAGCAAAATCAAAGCACCTGATTCAATACAGCTGTTGTAATTTGATAGGGCCAATTTAATGCTTTCGGATGGCGCGGCAACAACTTCTAGAAAAGGTAAACGTACTAATACATTAGAGGGTACTTTAGCAGTACTTTACACTAATTATACTCAGCACAGTGATACATTATTTGCATTTCAGCTTTACAATTTGTTACATTTTAAAAAACAAAACACTTGCAGTTACTTAACAATTGTTGCTCATATCTGTTGTTAGATCATACACATTTTGATTTCCATGTATCCATTATTATTGCCAATTAGCTTTAGCAATGTGTCTCACCAATGTCACCCAACTATTTCTTTTCTTCCACCCTGGTTTTGAGGAGAGAAACCTGTTTTAATCAAAGTCATTCTCACATAGCAATTAGATCTAATTAGTCCAATTATCAAGATTCTAATTACATTGAAATATACCCCCTAAATCTCATATCAATTATACTATGTGTGACTTGTCCTGATCAGGAGACATGAAGAGAGAGTGAGAGACACAGAGTAAAGACAAAGCCGGGTAGAAGGGAGAATAAAAGCATCCATATCCTCCAGAGGCCAAATGTCTGCAGTACTGACTCCATCTGTCCCCAAAGCTTTTATTCCAAAAGACTGTATGGCCATTTGGGGATAAATGTCACTTAACCTTTTTTTTTTCCATATTAAGAACTATTGTCTTCCTGGTAATGATGTTATGATTAGTTACATGCTAGTTTTCTGTTTCAATTAGATGAGTGATGAGTCAAAATAAATACAGTTTTAGCATTTATGTTTAGAGCTAGTTATCAAACACTATTGTTAAGTCTGGATAAAAGCTGTCCAAGCAAAAGGGGTGGAAATAATTATCACCAGGGTTAAAAATCCGTCCTGACCTTTGGTCGAACATACACTCTTAGCAAGCGTACACAAACACACAAACGCACACAGACCGCCACAGTATGTTACTATAGCGGTTGCAGTATGGTGCTGTAGGTGCACCGGCAAAACACACACGCACGCAACCATGCACAGCCTGTTCTTGTTGTGGAGTCAGAGGGAACACACTGACCTAATTTCCCCCAGTTAGCACGCCTCGTTGGGGACCAACAATCCTCTCCGCCCGTTTCCCCCAACCGAGCATCAGAGCGCTCACTCACTCTGTGTCTCTGTCGCTATCTTTCTGTGCCCTCCATCTGTTTGAGTCTGCACACTAGTGTAAGGTTAGCAATAAAGTGTACAGTTATATTCGTTACGGCTGTTCATCTACATAGGATCATGTGCAGAAAACATTGGTAACATGCAACCTGCAGCGTCAATCCTTTACTAAAGAAGTGCCGTTAACTATCATGGAGAGGAAGAGAGATTGGCCTGCAGTAACATACAGAGAAAGAGAGAAAACCACCTGAAATAATAGCTAGTTCCAGGCTGTCAATCCCCTGCATACTGCAGCTCCGAATCACAACTCAGTGCAAGGGTCAATCAATTCTGATGTAATGCTGGTAGGAGAGGTGGGTGGAGATGGCAGTGCTGTTCACCCCTGGGTCTCTAGTGCTTTCCTGTGCTGAGGAGGCAGGCATGTGTCTGCATGTGTGTGTGTGCAAGTGTGTGCGTGCGTGCACGTGTGAAAGAGAGGCCCCTGGCTACTGCAGCCCGAGTGCACATGTTAGGGTTTTCTGCGGCCAGACTCACCCCTGGGTCACTTCGGATCTCACAGACACACACATACACAATCACTGTGTTGCTTCCTTTTTGGAAATGAGAGCTGTCAGCTCCCTGACAGGCTAATGTTGCAATATGATTGGTTAATCTGGAGTGATCTCACTGTCAGTCAGAGCAGACTGCGGTCCCATTGGTGGTCTGGGTCAAATGAATGTGTTTCCCACAGACACGTGGGGGGGGGGGCGGGATTCGAATAGGTATACAATGACAGGAACTATATGTGAGAGCATATGAGTGATTGTGTGTGATGTGTGTGTGTGTGTGTGTGTGTGTGTGTGTGTGTGTGTGTGTGTGTGTGTGTGTGTGTGTGTGTGTGTGTGTGTGTGTGTGTGTGTGTGTGTGTGTGTGTGTGTGCGTGAGAGAGAGAAACAGAGCTGGGCCAAAGGTGACACTTCCCTCACGGTCTTCTTTTTTCATCTCTACTCACTCGTTCCCCAAGTCCGACATAAACATCTAAAAAAGATTTTAAAAGTCAACAAATAACTCCAAGAGAATTTAAAAATGGATTTGTACAGATACATGTTAGCTAATGCACTGTAGCACAAACATGCACTAATGCATTGTGCCCTGTGCAAATAATTATGAACTTTTAGGAAAACATCCCTGACTGGCAGCTCTAATTATACAAGTGACAAGTCGTAGATGTCGATGTAATCAGAATTTAATTATAACATTTGTGTATATATATATATATATATATATATATATATATATATATATATATATATATGTGAGCATGATGTCATCAGCAACTATTATAGCCATTGCCAGTTTTGAACCAGAGCATGCTTGATTGATAACTGCACTGACACCACTGTTAACAGTGTGTGTTTTTCTTAAACGGTTTGGAGGCACACATATATGAGATAAGAGTGACACTTATAAAAACACACAGCCCAACACAAACCTGTAGCCCATTTATGGAGTTTTTCCCAGCCTCAGCAGAAGTCAGTTTTAAGGGGCCCATTTCATCCTGCATTGACACAACTGACACACTGAAAAAGAGAGTGATTCAAGAGCTACTAATCTGCTCTGTGACGCTGGGTGGCATTTCAGGTCATGGCACAGAAAAAAACTTTTCTTCTATGTCCATCTCGCACTCAATTGCCCTCTACATACACACATACAACACATGGTTAGTCTCTCTGGCTGATAATTATATTTTCTCTCCCGATAATTCTGTCTTATCTCCCTTTCTCTGCCTCTAATTTCCTCCATCTTTCTCTCGCCATCCTCTCCTCCCTGGTGGCAATGTCCTGCAGTTATGAGGCAAGGTCAGAGAAGTGAAATCCATTTAAATACTGATGCAACTCTCTTGAGGCCCATACTCTGCCTCCGCAGCACTCTTTCCTGTACGCCTCACCCAAATTGATGAATGGATAGATCCCCTTCGAACATTTCTTATTTGCCCTGCATTGTTCATTCAATGGATTACACATCTACTGGCACCATGTTTTGAGTTTATAGAGAGAAAAACAACCTGTTCTTCATTGTTGAGGACTGTGGTGGTAGCTGTAGTAGCTGTGCCTGGGAAGTCCCTGTGTGTTTGTAGATCCCAGGTGCATCTGCATTTGAAATGTTTCCACCCTAGTTTATGGAACACCAAGGGACCTGCCATTTCCATGTTTTAATCCCCTCTCGTGCTAAGTCAGGCGCTCCATAAAAACGCCACATGTTGCATGGTAATGAAACGGCTACCTCATGTATACATCTAAAGTATTCCAAGGTGTGCGCAGAGGCAAAAACCCATTTTGCAAGAGGGATTTGGTTGGCCAAAGCAGGAATCACAAAACTGGATTATCACATATCAAATTTGTGTCCTTGACTGGTCTTTTGGTCAGCAGCCTTAGAGGTTTGGCATTGCATGGAAAGCATAGCCTACACTGTTATCCCAAATTAGTTGACTTTACTAGAAATTTGCGTGAAAATCCGTTGCCTTAAACAGTCTTTTTTTTTTTTAAGGTGAAACTTAACATGTCAAGTTGTATTAAAGGGGCGCTATGCAGTTTTGGCCATTTCTTTATTTCTTTCTATTTTTTGCTCGCAGGTTTCTCTATAGAGCCCCCCTACAGCTTCGGAATAGATATTTGGCAGCTCCAATGTTTACTTGTGTCTGACTCCTCGCTCGGTCAGTCTGCCGTTTCCTATTTCTCTGTTCCTTGACCATGACGATAGTGTGAAAAACTCCATCGCTAACTTGTTAGCCGGTTCCTGAATGGGTGTATGTGTGCAGTGCCGTGAAGCAATTTGTTACATCGCGTGACCTGATATCACGCGATACGCTGAGGTCGGCGGCTTGCCGGGCGAAGGTTGCAAGGGTGGTTTTTCCGCACACAGGCGCTAGGGGGAAGCGAGATGACCATCATTCAACTCGAAAAAAGTCGTATAACCATTCCATTGACTCCGAAGCTATTCAGTTAAGGTAAATTAAGCCAAAAAAAACTGCATAGTTCCCCTTTAACACAGCGGTAAGTTGATGCAATAGGCAAATGAAGTTCACATTAGTAGTAGTAGAAGTCATCACTAAAAATCATTAGTAAACTTAAGTTTTTTCCCCTGAGTCATGTTAAAATATAACAAATATAAAACATTAAGCTAAACTTAATAAAACTAAAGAAAGAATTCATTCTTATAAAAATGTTTTCTACTTTATAACAGTATAGTTTTAAGAACAATGTATTCAATACATTTATTCCAATGCAACAGAAAGGATGACAATGCAAGGATTGTAATTTCCAATATTTTCTGCGTGAAAAATCTCACTCAAGAGACTATACAGATTTCCCATCTGTGTGACCAAATGTTACCTCACTGCCCAGACTCCATCAGTCCCCACCCGGGTCTTGGTCATGGTGTAACAATAAATGTAGACCGACGTGAAGCCTAAATCAACCACACAAAACTAAAACCCAGATAACATAAATGCACACCCAAAACATTAACAGAACATTATTAAAACACACTTTAACTAAGACAGAAACTGTTCAGGACATATATTTTTTTCCCATGAGCCTTTGCACCGCTTCAGTGCAGAACAGTTCAAATGACACTGTCCCTCTTATACAGAAACTTAACATCCGTAGTTATCTCTGCTTAATAAGATCTGTGCACTGCATACTTAAGCTGATTATTACAAAGAATTAATGCAATTTAGAAATGAATTTGTTTTGTAACAAAACATGAAACAATAAGAAGTGACCACTAAAAAGTTTAATTACAACAAAATCTGGGTGTATAGTGTATTAGTGTATTGGACTGAAGACAGCTAGCCTGGCCTCTAAAGATAATTTATCAACACAATATATTTAATTAGTTTCATAGCATAAAAAGATATATAGGTATATTTATTAGCAGTCAACAGTACATTTCTTGACTGTGCATAGTACTTCCTGTCCTGTCTTTCCTGTCCTGAGGTTGCCAGGCAACAAGTGGAAATTACTTCTAACCGAACAATTCCTTTAAAGATGTTGAAACAATTACATGCACAATTGTTGATCATCAGCAAATAGAAGGAAGTTGTATTTTTATCTGAATCGATTACTATCAACAGATCATTTAGATGGTCATTGCCTTACAATGTCATCTTCCAGAATTAACAACCCAAAGTAGGAGTTCACTTAAAAATGCACCCTTAATTACCACCATGATAATCAATGTTTCCTCCCAGTCCACTTGGTTTCACATTAAATATGATACAATCACCAATGCAACATTTTTATGAGTTTGCGATTCTGTGCCAGCATTGCATCTCATCTGCTGCTAGCTGATCAACAGCACAGAGCACTTGTGGCCTTTTCCATAGCCCTCGTATGCTTGCCTGCATGTGAGAACCTCCCTCGCATTGTAAAAATGAGCGGCCAACTATTAGTCAAACATAGATTCCTAATTAAGTGGATCATTTCTTTTTTTTTCACTGCTTCTGATTATGCTCTCTTCCGCTCTGTCAGCTGCAAATAATTCTGATAATTTGGTGGTGCATCGTTGTACTATTTAATTATATGATGATGGACTCCAGTTCTGCAGCTGAGTCACTATTCCATAATTCTCTTTTAACTAAACCCCAAATACCTGCCACTGTGCTCCCATTTTGTCAATGAAACTCATTTATTTGTATTCTCGCTTTGCCAGGGTCTCTGTAAAAAAGCTGTGCTTATAAAGCCCCCAAATGGTAAGGTAATTGTTCTTGGAACAAATAAAATTAAAAGAGAGGGAAAGAGGGAGCACAAAGTTACATTTTTCAGTATAAATAAAACTTCTCACAAGATGATATAAAAATGACTCAATTATCTAAAAGCCTTGTGGGCATATACTGCTGCTCAACTTGTTTTTATGCACACACACATTCAAGGTGCTTTGGAAAAATGATACCAGCTTAGTAACCAATGATTATCATTTAATGCATCTTGTGGGAACAGGTTTCTTTGTGATTTCCACTTGGTGAGGTTTCATAGCTTCCTGTATTATATTTGCCCCACCCGCACAAAGCCCTGCTTTTATGCCAATCATTACGTAAACATACGTGCTTCTGCGTGGATGCAGTAAATAGGCAGTTAAAGCTTCCACTGTGGGAGTGACTGTAGCATCTGTACATGATGTAAACTTGGATTGGCATACATAGAGTATTTGTTCATGTTTATGCAACACCGTTGCCAGTGCTTCACTGCCTGGCCTGTTACTAGCTGTGGATTAGTCCTATTGGTTATTGATGCAAATATTAGACTTGCAATATATGTTTCCTGGCTAGCTGATATGGCATTTTAGCACTAATATATATAATATATATTTCTTTCATATTACCAACAACGATTTATTTGTATAAACTGTAAAGTTAAATTCCCATGACTAAGTCAGCTGAAATTATATTAAATTGATAGATACATAACTACTTCATTGCTTATATGAAGTTTACTGCAGTGGAATCCTCCAAAACAGCAGAAAAGTAAGCTAGCCTCAGAAAGGAGCTGGCTGTGCAACCCACAGAGGACAGATGATTGTCACGATCCAAAACAAATGCATTATCAGCATTCTTCAAAAGTGAAATGTAAACAAAGATGTGGTATCTTCAGTCCTATCTCTTGACACCTAAGATAATCGCACTCCCATAATCACCACAACACTCCTGCATCTGGGCCACTAAGAAAACAATCACGTTATCCGTCAATCTTTTAAGTCTATTTTCACACTGTATATTTTGCTTTCTCTATTTCCCCAACAGCAAACCATTCTTCGACTATATGGGTAAAGATGTGCGGTTTAAGTGCATTTATAAACAATGCCGGCGGTGGCCCAAATAAGAAAGTGACAGAAAATAACTTAATCCTCAAAATAAAGGGATAAGTCCAATACTTTAAGTGGCCTTAGACTGGAGGGTTTAAGCCATTAGGGTAATGCAGAGGGATTCTCAGGGTTACCTTCACTCAGCCCTGGAGCCTTCTCACCATAAATCTGCTATTTAAAATGTAACACCCCACTGTTACTCCTCTTCTCCCCCCGCCCCTCCATCTCTCATTACCCATGCCGTCTTTAGAGGTTTAATACTTGTCTCTACTTGCTATTGACTTTGTGCTATTTTTAAACGCACAGTTACTGTTTATTGTCGTGCCATACAACATTAAGGGACTCAGCTTGGGAAAGCCAGTCCAGGAGATGGTTCTTGCTCCAATGGTTGACAGATAGAAGCTAGTTACATCTGATTTACAGGCTTAAGCACTCTGTGACAAGGTTTAAGAGGATGATGAGTCCTTTTGCAATGTGCTTTGATGACATGAAAATGAACAACAAATGTATCGAAACTGATATAATGAGGAAACAGCTCCTGGCATAGATTTCACAGAATCATATACAAATTAAAATACAGTATTATGTGCCAATGCATGCCTGTTGAAATGGTTAGTTTCATCTCTTGGCCGCTACGCCACATGCTATCAGTTGTTCAGGGGACAAGCTGTGAGACATCCTTCGTTCCTGTGAGATAAAAAGCCCACACCTCCACCCCCTGCCTTTCCCTCTTTTTCTGTATTGTACTTTTGTAATTGGAGGTGCCATAATGAAATCAATTCAGTGGTGATAACAGATTTCACATCATGTTACCAGTTTCCTTTTGGAAAAGGCGGCCACATGAAGACGGCTAAAAATATTCCTCTTTCATGCATCATCAATATCTTCATTATATGAAAGATGGGCGTCAGGTTGTGTTTGCTGTTTTCCTTTAATGTCACTTGACAGGGTAGCATCTTGCCTGTGTCTGTGACACACTGCTTTTTCTGTCTACTCTGTAATTCCACTTTTGCAGACATGCGGAAAGCAGTTTTATACCACACAGTGAGGCAAGTCGTGATGAAGCTTGGAACAGAATGGTAGTGTCTTTGTCAAAATCATAATAGGGAAGCAGAGACACGCATTTGCTCATACATTATCCTCTTTCAGTTTGCTTTACACATCAAAGTCTTGTAAAAACACACACTGGACACTGGCATTGCACACTTTTCAATAATATACAGTCACAGGAAAAATCTCCTGTAAATCTAAAGTGTCATATATGGCTAATTTACTCTAAATAGTCAGGGTAAAGATGACTTTAAAGTTATCTTTATTGCCAGTGTCATTCATTAATATGGAGGCTGTACTCTACTGTAAGTAGAGTACAACAACAACAGCAAACAATGCCTTCAGACGATTTAATTTACATGTAATGAAAAAGCAATAGATCCAATGTAACTCTCTTGACATCCCTATTGCATATATTATGTTTTATGTACAGCATCTCACTGACCTCACACAGGAAACATATAGTAGTGGTACACTTGGAATACATGCTGGGCTTTAAAATCTCATCTGACCGTTAACTGACTGTTATGCCAGATGTTTATCCTCTCCGCTCAAGTTTATTTCAGCCAAGCTATGAATATTTATCAGCCCAAACTGTTGACTGAGCGTTTTCTGAATGAATCTCGAGTTCTCCCACGTGTACCGTACGCAACACCACTGCTCTCTTGTGCATCCACTAAGGAACTTGAAACTTCAAATAATTTAACACTTCAGAGAGTGTAGCCACCTCACAGGAACAGGAAAGATGATCTCTTTTGTTTTAAATGCAGCTTTGTGACGGTTCATATTTCAGCAACAATACAAGGGAGGATAACACAATGCTGCATTTTAATGTAAGTCTAGCCTAATTATTTGGTAAAGAGAAGGGGGGCAATACAATTGATTCTGGGTTTTTTTCTTCTTGTTTTCTGTCTTTAGGCAGTGTACCCTTTTCCCTAGATACACACTACAAAGTGAAATCTAACTGTGCTCTGGGACACAGTGGTGAGACACAGGGATGTCCACAGGCAAAGGCCTTAAGTCACACTCTGTGACGCTAACCATAGCTCTACTGTACACGCCTACTTTAGCCTTTGTCTAATTACCGCCAGCCAGACGATTGGGGTCATCAGCGTCCGCTTGTGTTGACATGTTCAAACTATAATAAATGGGATTCTATGCATTTTGTAACTAGAAACACCAATTTACTAAACACAGACAGACAGACACTGTACAGTGCTGTATGTGCTGTGTTTGAAGCTTTTATGCTAGGCTGTTGCGAGCCCATTGTAACATATTTAGAATTTTTCCTCTCCTCTCTCTCTCTCTCTCTCTCTCTCTCTCTCTCTCTCTCCTCTCCTCTCCTCTCCTCTCCTCTCCTCTCCTCTCCTCTCCTCTCTGTCTCTCTGTCTCTCTGTCTCTCTGTCTCTCTTTCTCTCCTCTCTCTCTCTCTCTCTCCTCTCTGTCTCTCTGTCACTCTGTCTCTATGTCTCTGTCCCTCTTTCTCTCTCCTCTCTCTCTCTTTCTCTCTCTCTCGCTCTCTCTCTGTGTCTCTCTGTCTCTCTTTCTCTCTCTGCCTCTCTCTTTCTCTCTCCTCTCCTCTCCTCTCGTCTTCTCTCTTCCATCTGTGCCCTCTATATGAAAGGGAATAGTTGAGCAGGCCTGACAAAGGGCGGCACAGAGGAGGCAGAGGTGCTGAGGGAAGCTGAGGACTGCTGGAAGGGATTCCTATCTGTTTGTGTGTGAATGTGTGTCAATTTGAATACCACATTTCCCTACACATCATTTGAGTGCATGCATCTGACGATAGTAAAAACAAATGCATTTGAATACTATATGTAATGAACAGAAAAGGGTTTGCATTGTGACTTCAAACGTACATTCATAAACGTAACACCTAGCGTTGTAACTCACCTGTATATCTGCAACTGCTGAGATCTACAGGCTACATGTTGCTTTGTTGACACTGTCACCCATGTACAGGAACTGTTTAATCACCCTGTGAAAAAAATGCATTGCAAAATATCAAGAATAAAAGGAGAGACGTTTTGACAGATGTGACAGTTTAAAGATAACACTAATAGATTATTGTGTTTAGAATAATACAGTAATTATTATTATTAGAAAAAGTGAAGAAAAAACTTCCATGTATGGCGTGATTCTCCTCTGTCTAGAAACAGATCAGCACTGACTGGATCTGCTTCCTGCCCCTCACGTCTGTCCGAGCGAGCCCGCCTGGCCATCCGCATGCTGCCGTCCGAGCTGGGCCTGCCGTTGCCGTGGCAACAACAGCCGCATAGTAGCTGGTGTGGCTCCGTTCGGCAGCTCGGCCTCATTATGCTGCTGCTGGCTTTGATGTGGTTTGTGAGGCTCTACCTGCATTACTGCAGCCAGTGGCTCTACCTCCAGGCCATAGCAGTTCCTGTCAACAAGTGAGTTTGCTTCCTTTGATATCACCCTGCACGCACGCACACACACGCACACACACACACACACACACACACACAGTCACACACACACAAAGAGCAGTACTACATAGACATTTTTTGAGAATACGCATCGCTGCTGACATAAATCCTTTTACATGGAGGGCAGATACATACATAGATTACTGAATCACATACGGCAAATTGCAGATGCACATACACTCACACACAACACATGCATGCAAGCTGAGAAGAACACACATGCAACGTACGGTTGTGAAATGGGATGTGGAAGGGTTAAGGAGCAGAGGAAAAAAATGAGGATGTGCAGCGTGTGTGTGCACATGCACACACACGCACACACACACACACACACACACACACACACACACACACACACACACACACACACACACACACACACACACACACACACACACACACACACACACACACACACACACACACACACACACACTGGATAGGCCCAAATCATCTGTTTGGAATCCCCCCATTAACATTTTAACAAGACTCTCTCAATATTAACAAACCATTGCTGGGAGAGTTTGTTGATTTCACCACACAGCTTTAAGTCCCAAAAGGCTACATTATTTGGAAGGAATTTATTGTTATTCTTTGGTACACAGCATTGATAATAAACAGCAATAAGATACCACAGAACTGTTAAATCAGATCTCAATGGCACATGGTGCTGATTTAATTCATCACAATAAAACAAGCTGGCTGCAAACAGGGCATACAAGCAGGTTTTTATTACAATAACATGGGGGTGCAAACATCACAAGTTAAATCATGGAAAGTGATAGAGGGAGGCTGAGGGAGGGAAAAAAAAGTGGTGGAATGAAAAAAAAGGATGGACTGAGAGGGTGGGTAGGAGGTGAAAAAACAAAAATGTGAAAACAGAGGGGGTCAACGTCGGATGACAACTTCCACATGTTCAGATCTGCTGCTCTCCCTCCGAGCATTTCTCTCTCCATGCGATGGCCAGAGCTGGCGATGCCCAGCGAGAGAGAGCGAGAGAAAGGCCAAGTGACAGTCAGAGTGGCTAGTGTGATGACAGGCCTCCCTTTCCTTTCCACTCAGTTTTTTCTTCCTCTCTAACTCTGTCTCTCTTTGCTTCCTCCTTCCCCACAATCCACCCTCGGACATCAGCGGACAGTAAAGTGTGCCCAGGAGCAACTCAGTCTCTGGCCCCAATGCTACTTCAGTAACCAATGAGCTTTCCTTTCTACCTTCCTTTCTTTTTTTCTGCATTTTTTTATATACTAACATGAGTGTAAAATGACTGCAGTACAAATAATTTGTACTACTAAACTAAAAGTAAATGTACTCATTATGCACAATTGCCCATGTCAGTGATATATGTTATTACATATTATATTATTGGACTTTTATTGCTTATGCATCAATGTGTAAGCAGCAGTTTTGTAGCTGGTTCAGGTAAGGCTAATATGCATTATTGTCCTGTCCGGTAGTTAAGAGTACTTTATTACAAAGTAACATAGTACTATGTGTATATCTGAAATGTAGTGGATTAGAAGTATGAAGAAGATGAAAATCTCTCAAAAAGAACAAGTTCCTTGTTGTCCTTGAGTAAGTGTACTTGTGTAATGTAATGTAATGTAATGTGATCCACAAAGCCTGGCAATAGCAATGCACATGCTCAAACCATTACATAAGTACCACATGCAATTTAGAAATTTCAAATATCACATTTGCAGAGACACCAAATTTGATTTAATATGGAATGAGGACCGTCAATGTTTGATATGGAATAATGGCACCAATGTCAAATTGCTATTACAATTTATTGAACCGGAAAGTTTCATTGTGTTATATAAAGACTCACTATGAATGAAATATCTCCGTGTCATTCTTGGAATGAGATTTAACAATGAATCCGAGAAAAACAGAAGCCTACAGTGTTAAAAAAATAACATTAAACTCTTCTGTCTGTACCGGTCATTTGGAAGATTGAATCTGTGTGTTGGCAGATTAGCCACAGATAAAACACCAATGGACCTCCGCTGTCAGATTAATGGACAGAAACTGAGAGACGCTTGACTCTTGGAGCAAATCAGATGGAAATTAATGAGCAAAAACTGGACCTCTCCTCTCCCACCACTGGCTCTACCTCCTCCTGACTGATGGGAAGATTAAGAAACTCATGAGGCTTGCGGTAAATGGGGAGTCTAATTTACAAAAGGGGGCTAAGAAAAGCTCCCTCATGTTACAGTACAGGTGTTACATTTTTGAGGCATTTTACTTTTTATTTTTAGTTTAATTTGATGTATAAAGATTATTTTATCATACCTTTATGTATGTTTTTTATGTGACCACTAATGCAGTGCATACTAGTAAAACAGCCAATTACAATGTTAATTGTCATCAAATTTAATTAAACATGATTGAGTCAACCACAAACATTACAACATAGTGTGTGAATTGCTGGAACCAGTTGCCCTTAAGCTGCAAAGCATCACGAACACAAAATATACTACATATTGACACATGCACACACTTCACACTCAACCCACATCACAGCACATCACCCGCCTCTGTTTCCTCTCCCCGCCAGATTCCAGTTCCACGCACACACCGTGGACCTGGTATACCAGAGTTCTCTGCTCCACACCCGGGAGGAGCTGGCGATGGTGGTGGTGGGTCCCCTGACCTTGAACACAGTAACGTTCCTGCTGGTTCTGATCAGATGGGGCTGTCAACAGATATTTGGCTCACTCCCTTCCTTCACGTCAAAGTTTATCATGGCTCAGGGAGTGTGGACAGTCCTCGACCCCCTGGCAGTCTTTGCAGTGGACGCCGTCCTCGGGGTAAGTCACTTAAAAATAACTTGGACACTTGTGCACTTTAAATAGGAGTTCACTTTATCTTGGCAAAGTGACTTTAGATTACAAAAAAGAGGGGGGGGGTGAGAAAAAAATGTGCAAGGTTAGACGGTGTTTTTTTGGCAGTGGCTTGGATTTTGTCAGTGAGGAAGACTGAAATGATTTGGACTGTGCACAGTTGACAAGAGGTGATGTCTAAATCAAATCTTAGTTAAATATAATTCTTTTGTGTTCTTATTACTAAGAAATGAATCCAAACCCTTGTTATATTTATGTATGATTTTTAAAATGAATCAGCAATGTAAGATGTAGAGTGAGAGGAACACAGCTGACTATGTGAAACTCAGTCCTTGAGCCATCACATGAGCCATCGTTTGAGCTTCCCCATATTGCAAATGTCCAGTCTTATAACAGTTATTGATTTATCTGTTTTTTTGTTTCTTCTTTTCTTTCAATCTCTGTCTCCTCAGCGTCTTGCCTACAGCCCAGACACACCGGTGGGTGATGCAGCCAAGCTTTACTGGCACTTCTATCGAGTTGACCAATCAGGTGCAGTGGGAGTGACCATCACTCTCTTCCTCTATGCGGTCCTCTTCCTGCTCTCCATCACCATCCTCTTCATTTACATGCTCAGGTGAGACGATGACCTGATACAATTCCTATAATTTGTCGTTCTGTGAATATAGTCGCCAACATGCTGACCAATTACCATGAACATAAATGAGCCACTTGCATTAGTCAAGTGCAACCTGAAAGAAAGTTTCCCCAAATGAAGAATACAATAACAATATATTGATTTAGATATATATGCACAATAAGCAATTCAATACTTCAATATGACAGTTGACATGAAAATAAACACAGTTAACTCTGACAGTATCTGTGCAGTGTAAGTGCAAGTTAATACATGCTAGAAGGGTGTACTGTTCAAAATAGTCTGACATACTATATACTTTTTTATACCTTGCTTATACCCTCAAACTTGCTGTTAAGTCTGAAATGTAAAAGAGCATTATTTTTAGGCCCAAAATGAGTTATGTCCCGGTCTTTGTGTCACCGTATATAACAACAAAGTTACTCTATGTGAGCCAATCTTCTGGGAAAAAAAATTAAATACACCCAGTGTGGCTGTATAATTGAAGGTAACCAACTTAATGTCAGTGCATGTCAGAGTTAAAAAGTATCACTGAGTCAAAACACAGTGGTGAGCATGTTCCCATAAATACAATGGATTCTGGTTCTAGTAGATCCAGTTCTTTTTTTCATTCCATATTGCTCATTCACCCCTGACTTTAAGGTGCAATATGTAATACTGACAGCAAGTGTTTAAAATAGTTACTGCAGTACAAATTCAAAATACTGGAGAGAGTCGTCTCCCCCGATTTGAAGTTCATGGAGGTTGCCAGGCTGAGACCGCAGCATCCACAACAATGTTGCTAGACGCTAGTCTCACATAGCCAGACATTACTTCACAGCACAGCGGAGAAGCTAACATTAGATGCTGGCTATAGGTCATAAAAGCCCGTGCTCACGCGGAGCTCTGTACCCAACTGATCTTTTCGGCTTAGAATTACGGTAGGGACCGCTAAAACCACAACAACCTCGCCGTCCTCTCCACCCGATGGACAGACACACTTCCTCGGCTTAGAATTAAGGTAGGAACCGCTAAAAATAACACTACCTTGCCGTCCTCCCCACCTGACTGAACACACTTTATTGGCTTAGAATTACGGCAACAATCACTAAACACACTACAAACTCACGGTCCTCTCTTCCCGATTTACAGCCCCTTTCTCTTGGCTTAAAATAACTCACCATTGTCAGCTCCAGCTGCTGAACAGGCTACACATTGTAAACAGTCGTGGCCCGCTTGCCTGGTCTTCCGGTAACGTTAGCATTTAGCAGGGTTAGCATGGCGGCATTAGATAGGACCAGTCGGGATCACTTTACTGGCTGTGTCTCAATTGTTTTTGCGAGTAACCAACTCGGGTACTCTAGCTATAATTCAATGTGAGTACACGAATGTTGAAATTACATAAAATGCCCATCCCTTGTAGCTGTGATAAATTAGCCTGAAGCTAATGCTTACCTGTTCAGGAGGAAATTAGCCTACTCAGCGTCCTTTTGGGCTCTAAGCTGTCTCCATCTTTCAATTACATCTCCAATATTTTCCCGGGGTTTGTTATGTCTCTGGTCACGACACTGTACGAAACATGCCATTTTTTTTAGGTCTGGTAAAATTCATCGTTGATGCTGTTTGTTTATTTTCTGCTTTGATGGCTGTACTAACATTACAGCTGTAGCGCGCTGGGTTTACGTTTTTACAGCTATATCTGGCAACCCGTTCTGGCTATCAAACTGGGCAGTTGATAACAACACACATGTCAAAACACACACAGAAATTCCGTCACAGAACGGAAATTTCAAAATGAGAAAATACTGGCATTAGCATTGTCGTCAGAAAAGATAGTATTTCAACTTAGCATGTTCAACACATTGGGGTCATTTTTGGATTTATTGCAGTAAATAAGTATACAACATATTAAGTATATAAATACGACATATTGGACCATTAAGCCCTGGGCAGGGACGTCGGACTGGGGGAAAAGGGGGATGGAGTACCCAGGGCCTTCATGTAAGGAGGGCCCCCAAAATGCTAGAATGAATAGCTGTGGATGCGGGGAGGGGCCCATAGAAGATGCCTTTCTACAGGGCCCAGAATTTTATGCTATGCCCCTGGCTCGGGGTCTGACCTTCCTGGTGTCTGAAAAGCATCACACACGCAGCTCTAGCTGGGAATTATCATTTGGGTATTTTCGAATTGACGCGGCCTTAAGGGGCAGTCTGCCAATGAAGAGGAAGACCCGTGAAACACTCTGGCCCACACCAGTCTACTTTTCTCAAGCACCCGTTCAGAAATAACTCTAAACCCTCCACCCCCACAGCTTTGTGCCATGTTCCACCCCATCCATAATTTCTTTCTCTCCTCTGTCCACAGAAAAGCACAAAAAAAAATAGAAAATGAAAACAAATGTTGATCTAATCCATTTTGATTTTTATAGTCGCATGGAATTACTTATGCTGTTATGCATTAACCTCACACAACATCACACACACACACACACACACACACACACACACACACACACACACATTGAGTTGCCAGACACAAAAGCAGAAATACACACATGCACCACACAGTTGCCCTTTTTTGAACACACCATACTCTACAATTGGTTGGAAAATTGAAAGCGTTTCTAATTCAAAAGTTAGATGTGTTTTGATACAGCGTGAACATATAGCCCCCTTACATTATCCGATTAGGCTGAATGTTTTGCATGGTTGGTATCACTGCAGGTTTCATACATATTGAAAGGGACTGCATATACGTCTATCTTGCTGCACTATGTGTTCCACTCATGTCTTGCAGATTGAGGTCACTCATGCTGAAGCATTTACTTGCTAGGTTTGTATTATGTTTGAGCACCTCAGACTGGTTTATCACATTTTGTATACCAAGTCTTCATGTCCTCCACAGAGCTTTTAAAAGCTTCATGAGAACACTGGTCCCTAACTGTTGAGTCAAACATTGCCTTTTTTCATTGGTTTAGAAAATGACAGGAGGTTGGCGCTGCATTGCAATGAGAAGGCAGGCTTAAAGATGCACTGTCGAAACACTGATTTCAAATGTCCAGCCTCAAAGATGACTATTGCCCTTTTTAAATAATAGAAGGATATCGTTTTTTGCAGCATGGAAGTAAAAAAAAAGTAAAAGGGCGGGTGATAAATTACTGAATAATGTAACTCAGTATTCATCAAAGGTGTGTTCTCCCACCCTCATATAACACCAAATTCCATAAACGGTTCAAAATGTAAGAAGCCCTTATTGAATTAATCAGTTTGAGATTGGCGGCCGAGGAGAGGGTGCCATCTAATTTCAGTAAGCGGGACGCTTATCGGGCTCCAGCTAAATGGACAATATTAAAACAGCAGCCGGGAATAATGACTTCTGCCACTCAAGCGCCACACGGGTTTGTATTGAATGTAGGCCACGAGGCTGAAGCAAGGCTGATAATTTTATGGGTTACAGTTTCCTATTGGCTGCAAGGAAGGGGCTCTGACACAGAGCGTGACCTATTTCTAAAAAAATGCCTGGGGCTATATGTATAGATAGAATGGACTGTTATCCTTTTTTAATTACATTTTAGACAGCCTTTATTCACTGGCTGCAAATATACACATCAGTGATGTGTTTTACATCTCTATCCATTTTTAAAACTCCACTAAAGAAAATGATGTTACATTGATAGTGCTGCAGTTACATTCACATGATTACAAGGTTAAAAAAAAAACAACTTAATTTTGCTGTGTTTCTCAAGTTTGCATGTGTATATATGGACATACAGCATACAATTTAAACAGGGTAAGGGTACAGTAAGACTCCATAACCATAGCCAAATCAGTCATTGATCACCTCGTCCTAAAGGAAACATGCACTGATTGTCAAATCTTGTAAAATGAATGTGTATTTTCATGGAATTGGGAGGAAGTACACTCTTTTATTGTATCTTTCTGGCCATAAAAGAGTAATATACAGTATCAACACATTCTCAATCCCAGCGTGTCAAAAACCAACGCTTGGTCAGCTGCTTTTGGCATTAGTTACTGACGCAAAAAGTCTCCCTTAGCGTTTCAGTCAGACGCAGCCCTTTGGTGTCACTTTTTGACGCTCATGGTCATTTTTCAACGTGCAGGTTAAAGCTTTAGTGCGTAACTTTTTGATATTAATAATTGTCTGTTACATTTAATTGCCAAATGAGTTGCTACATAACAAATTAAAACTATCGGCTCCACACAACTCTCTCTGTATTTCTCAGTATGTCTATGTTCAGAAGATTGTGGTAACTTTCCTGCGCAGAAACTCGAGTGAAGATAATTACCTTTTCTGAAGAGTCCGTCATGTTCTTTTAATCCTCCATGCCCTCCTTGGCTACTAGCAACTGCGTAAAGGGGCGGCTTTTATCATGCGGATGCGCCGACAGTTTTGTTGTCTTTGCTTAGAATTCCTCATGGGGGCGGCAGAAACTATGCACTATAGCTTTAAAACCACTTAGTGTTAGGGAAAGATCGTGGGTGGGCTTAAAAGATATACTCTTCAGTGACACACGGAACAAGAACTGGACACAAACACCGCTCTCCTGTGTGGTTCCGATCCACCACTCCAACCTACCTCCGAATGCGGATTTTAGGTCTTTCATACTACTCGCTACCGTTGTCGCTCTTAAGACTATGTCATCTTACAGCGCCGCGGTCGAGCTGCTGCTATGCCCGGTGCATCCCATACAGACGCTAAATGGGGATTTTTGCGTCTTTATCTGATGCTGAGAGATACTGACCAAGCAACAGTATTTGACGAGTTGGGAATGAGAAGAATATATAGCAAACTCAAAGATCAGTGCATAATTATTTCAGTTTGAACGCATTTAATGAACATAGGTTTCCCACGCATAAATACCCTTCTCTTCTCATCCACCTTGCTCATGTCGTCATGAATATTCCGTTAAAATGTATTCTGTAAGTTAACACACGTCCCTACACTGACGAAGAGCTGATAAGAGCCTTATTATTTAGGTCGAACCCCAGATATAAGTAACACATACTTCTATTCAGGGCACTTCTAACAATGTGGAAATGTTTTGAAGCACAAAGATGCAAAGATGGTGAATTCCTCCAAGAGAGAGAGACCGCATAAATTAATGAGAAGCACAATTCAAGTGTAGGATGAAAATGAATGCATGCTATTCCTGTGTCTGAGGTCAAGATTCTACAAACACCCCTCTCCCAAGAGCGATGGGGAATGATGCTGAGTTCAAAGCTCCGGCCCAGCTTCTTGTATAAATCCCTGTCTCCTTGATGTCGGTTTTATTTGAGAGTTGATTACCCTCTGACAGGCTAGAATCTCTATGGAAGGGCACAAGGTCTGCTGGTTTTGATGGTCAGCCAAGGCATTTGTTTACAGACATGGTGATTTTTGGGGGGGAGTTGGCTGCATGCACCCTTTGTGTGGCACAAGAAAAATAACTCTTTGGTAATGTGCGCTCATCTGGAGGTATGAATCAATATGCCTTATGTGCAAGAATGTTTTCTCGTGAGTTAAGCTAGTCTCTCCAGACACATCTGCAACCAGCATGTCCACTGCATCTGCCATCTTTGAAGCTCGGCATTAACACTGAAGAATACGTGACTCCCACACAGTAACAAATGTACAACCACGCAGACACACAGCCAAACGCAGACATCGCTAAAGCTTGTGTTAACAAAGTGCTTCCCACTCACAGGCCAATTTGTTTGATTCCTTTTGCTCTTTCATTGTGTTTGTATTGATGTATTAGACTTTTATAGAGCGTTGTGCTGCAAATATGCTTTGTGTAATCAATAGACAATTCATATGTTCTTCCAGCAAGTTGGGAGCATTGTGATTTGACCTGTTCCATAAAAGCCAGCCAATATGAAAAAAGAGGACATGATGCTGTTTGGCACACAGCAAAGATGCATGGTTTTCCTTGCTTTGCCATTTGACCCCAAGTGAACTTTCCAGGACAAAGACAGTGATTCAGGATGGCGTCACTCCTGCTCCCACTTCCCCCCTCCTCACTTCTTCACTCACACCACACCTTCCAGATTCCACAACGATGGTCGCATGCTGGACGTCTTTCAGCGGCTCACATCCAGGGAGGGGACATACTTTCTGCCTCAAGACCTGGAGCTGTCCAATCAGGAACTGAGCTACATTGTCAAGAAGGCGGAGCAGTGGAGAGGCTTCAATGGGGAGAGGCGTAAGGTAAGCAGCCTCTCAAGTCTCTCTAGACAATGCTCTTCTCCTCAAACACTTAGTGATTAATTGGGCTAATGGATGTTTTCTTAACGAGAGAGAATGAGCCAAAAGGTCACTGATACTTGTATGTGAGATTGGTCTGTGTAAAGGGGAGGAATTACACTTAATTTTCTGTAACCCCCGCGAGGTTTCTGCCATGTTGCGGAAAGACTGACTGGGGCAGAATGATACTGATTTAGTGGCAGCCATGATGGTATCGCTCCGTTCATCAATACAACGTCCAATTTGGTCAACTTAACGAAGATATTACGTCCGAGAGGATGTATAGGATAGGCTCATTTTATATTATTACATTTTCTTTAGTTACATTTCAGAAAGCTGAGAATTCATCTCAGAGGTCTTTAGCTTCATTCTAATTAGTACAAGATAATTACCAAAACAGAAACTCGGCTAGCGGGCTGCCTGATTAGTCTGTGGAAACCAATTTCCGAATATATTTCATTAAAGAAAGACTGCTCAATCAACACACATACATGCTGGGGTGCATGTGCATATATGCTACACTGGGCATTCTCTTAATGCGGACAACTAGGTGTCATGGGAATGCAGGATTCCAGTTTACATAGATGCATGTTCCCATGAAATTGCTACTGTTTGACAGCCAAGCGTAGGTCGATGGCGATGACACAGGGAAGGGCAGTGTATTAGCACCGAGCCTACAGCCAATGTAAAATCTTTGCATAGTGATTGAAAATGTGACTTGTTGAGATAAGGGAAATGGAACACAGTGATCTAACTGCAGCCCCATTTAATTCATTCCGCAGGATTTGTTGGTGGCACACATCGCTCGGTTTTCTCCATGTTCATTAACTCCCTTGCTCTTTGCTTGCACAAGTTCATATGGCTGTAAAGGGGTAAAATGGAACCAGAGACTACAGTCGATCATGGTTTCTAGTGAAAGATGGACTGGCCGTTAAGAACTTATGCAGTATTTTTTCTTACAAGGGAGTAAGCTTGACTAATCCAAAACACGTTTTGTGAGAGCCAAGGTTGTTAATATTTGAATGATGGTGAAAATCACCAGAATATCAACTGCCCCTGTGAAACCCCGCATTGACAAATTAGTCCACACTTTGAAGGCCGCTCCCCACAGTGTGAACTGAGGCAATCCACATCTCAACAAACACATTTAGAGACAGACATTTTACAGACAATTCTCAAGTAGTGATTGACGGTGTTTCGACTGCTAAATACTGTTAATAAATACAGGAGTGTATCTCTTTAAATATGTCACACAAATGGGAATAATGATTGCAGTTCATCAGTTGGTGTCTGTGTACAACAACTGTGCTTGCTGTGCCACAAGCTTTATTGAGCACCATCTGCCATCATTGAAATCTTGATAATACTAGAAGAGCAACCATGATTTTAAAAGAACATACTGTAGTATTACAAGGTGACCTCACTTCCTCTGCTTTTGATTGAGAATCTTATCAAAACTCAGCTGAAAAAGACAGAAGATGACACATTTTGTTTACATTGTTGGTACTTGAAAAGGGCACATTTATCTTACAATTTAAAATGAAACTCCATAACTTTACATATATACATAAAGTGTTAAACTTCTGTTTGTCCTATTTCATTTTTTTTTTTGCACCTGTCTTGTGAGCCTTAATGAACTGCAAGCCTGGCTGTGAGAGGTGACTACACTACTGCTAATGGGATGGTGATGGACCTGTTTATTGGGAGACAATTGAACCTCCCAATGTTTGGAGACTTTGAAAGAAATTACACCCCCAAAGTTTGTGATTAACAAAATGCTTCATTTAGCCGCTGATGGCCTCTTGCTGTGGTGGCTCTGCTAAATCATCCTCGCATTACTGCATATCTCCCTCCACAGCAACAATTACAGCATACTTCATATTGTCCCTAATTTGCCGTTATTAAACTGATAAAATGCTAACACGTTAACACATTCTCCAGCATGATGAAAATTTAGGGTTATTGCATTTTATGATTTTTACATTATTCAAGCGGGCCATTTTTCATCAAAATAAGATGGGCCTTGCCATTATTTCATAATTATTGTAACAATTTCTCCTGTGAAAAGGGTCACTTTCCTAACTCAGCAAAGACATACCCCTATTAGACTAATTTGCCTACATGCAAATTTTTGTCATTTTTCCCTCATTAACTATTTATCACAGACAGGAAAAAAATATATTCATGAAGGCGAGCAAAGGAGCAGCCCGACAGAGCTGAAGCTAATATTTTGCAACTCTAATGATTTTTTGCATCCTTAATTAGATAGAATAAGGTTGATATGATTAGGTCAGGATGTAGTGTTTTTCATTAAAAATACATTTCAGAAACTGTATTCCAAATGTGCCCTTGCAATTAAATAATGAATCCGATGCATTCCTTATTACGGACCCAATTAATATCAGAGGCAAGGGCGTAATTTTAATAACAGTGGGCCACGAGGCCTTCATTAGCTGAGTGAGAGAAAGGAGGGATGAGGAGAAGGAAAACAAGGTACCTACAGGAACAGCAGCAGTCTGATATTGAGCCAATTTTAGAAAGTTATTGAACAATATACTCTTAAAACGATAAAGTATGACATTTTAAACCAATCAGATCTGGGGCAGAAAGGAACTGCAAATACTTCTTGTTTGTTTTTAACCTCATTTGATACCAGTTGTATGTCAGGTGCCAGACAGGGCAACAGAAAATGGAAAATGATTTAGAGAAGTGAAAGTCTTTTAAGGTTAATGAAGTATTTAAGGTAGGTTATAACATGCAGCAGTCATTTTAAAACTTATTCTGTAGCAACCTACACAGGTGTTTAAGCTGCATTGGATCACAGGGGGCAATTTGTTGCTTGACTGTGCATCAGCCAGGAAACCTTAAATAGAAACAAGTTAGAAATCTGTGACAGTTTGCGCTTTGCTTGGTTTACCTGACATTTCCGAGCCTCTTGTACCTTAACTGGCATCACTGGTTACATCACGTGCACTATCAACTATAATGGCAAATAGCGCTGGTGGGACAAGCAGGCTATTCATTATTGTTACTCAAAAACACTTAACATACTTTCATATAAGATATATATAAGAAAACAGGCTATAAAATGTGGCATTAATGGATGTATGTATTTGTGCAGACCTTCAGAGGTTTCTCAATTTCATGTGTATTATCATGACTTTACTGTTTACACTAGGCAGGAACACAAGCAAGGGTAAAGTTAACGCAAGTCAAACTAAATGATAGATGATTACAATCAATTCAATTAAAACTACTTTTTCCGGATGTGCTGTGCTGTAACTTAGAAGTCAGCAAAACCTCTCTGACGCTGTATCTCCCTCCAGCACTGAAACAATAAAAAAATAATCCACATTCAATAACCAACCTGCAAACGGCCTATTATTATCAAACTTGTAATTTTCACAAGGCGGTCATAAAACATAATCTAATTTTTACTTTCTCACCAATTAACTTTATATTATAGATTCCTCCATGCCATATGATCATTTGAGTTGCTTGAAGGTTTAAATATGACTCTCAGGTGAAGGTGTCAGCAGTGGAGCTTAGTGGCTAAGCAAAGAGGGTGAATGAGTCGAGCATCTACCTGTGTGCTCTTTAATTTGATCTCAGGAAGGAAGGAAAAAGAATGAGTTTCCGTCAAAGATCATTAGCCTCAAGTGTTGTGAATAACAGCTAAGAGAGGGGGCATTAGCTCACCCACCAATTATGGCATTTTTCATAATTGAAATTCTTTAAGCCTTAAAGATGCAGTAGGTAAGTCTTATAAAACTAACTTTCTGTCATATTTGCTGAAACTGACCCTATGTTCCAGTAGAACTACATGAATTATGTAAAATAAAAAAACCAGCTCCTCTGGCACCTCCTACAGCCTGTAGTGCCATTGGCAAAATTCCACCGCTCCCGGTTGATTTTCTCCAATCAGGGCCACAGGGGGGTCTATCTGTGAAATAAATGAAAACATGTCTTATATTTTAGATTCCTCAAAGTAGCCACCCTTTGCTTTTTTTGATAACTCTGCAAACCCTTGGTGTTCTCTCAGTGAGCTTCATGAGGTAGTCACCTGAAATGGTTTTACCTTCACAGGTGTGCTTTGTCAGGGTTAATTAGTGGAATTTCTTCCCTTATTAATAAAAAAGCAAAGGGTGGCTACTTTGAAGAATCTAAAATATAAGACATGTTTTCAGTTATTTCACACTTTTTTGTTAAGTACATAATTCCATATGTGTTCATTCATAGTTTTGATGCCTTCAGTGAGAATCTACAATGTAAATAGTCATGAAAATAAAAAGGAAACGCATTGAATGAGAAGGTGTGTCCAAACTTTTGGCCTTTACTGTATATAGCGTTCTCCCCTCCCCCCTCCAGCCACATTTCCACTCGACAGGTAACATAATTACAATGAATGATTTATCTTTCACTTGGTTATTAGTAGTCAAAAGTCCACAAAGCTACGTTGATGAGGAGAATATATATATAACGTTAGCACAGATATGATGCTGAAATGGCTAACGGTAGCCTGCTAGTTAGCATTGTTTTACTGTTGGTGAGTAAAGTTAACGTTGTGTTAGTGTTTAGGTATTGAACATGTTGTCTGACATGCCTAGGCAGTTCTGTCAAACTCCGTTGTGTGGGAGGGGCTTAGGAGACGGTTTGGGCTGCAGCAGAAAGGGGGGAGGGACTGAGAAGTTGTCGATGTTCAAATTTGTTGGCAAAGTCCTGGATCTTCACAATCTTACCTACTGCAGCTTTAACTCACACTTTTAATTCCCTACTTACATATTTAGCAGATGCACACATTTTACATACTTGGTGTGCTGTTGTTCCAGTCTTACTCCAACTAAAAATACTTTTTAGAATGAGAGAATATTTTTTCAATGTAATGTTTGGATTTCCTACTTCATGGGGAAGTGTGGTTTTTGGGTTGCCACTTGGCAGCTGTTCTATAATACAATCAAAGTGAATATATCTTTGCAATCACAATACCTAGTGTTCGCATATATTGTTGCTAAAAACCTACAGAAGTTGATTGGCAATTGACTCCCCTTGTAGAGCATGCGCCCCATGTACTAAGGCTGAGTCCTAAGCAGGGGCCAGGGTTCAATTCCGACCCGCAGCCATTTGCTGCTTCTCATCCCCCCGCTCTCTCTCTCTCTCTACCCCCTATCCTGTTTAGCTTCTGCTGTTGTATCTGAACAAGGCAAAAAAGCCCCCCAAAAGTTTTTTTTTTTAAAGTTTAGCATGGAGGATAACAAAACCTGTGGAATAAAAAGTTGACAGATTTGAACGGGAAACTGCAGTCGACACTACACATTAGTCAGGAAAAGAAATCCAACAAACAAGTCTTCATTTTCCTTGGGCTTTTAGTGCTATCATGCTCTGAGCTAATACGTGTGCTAGCATGCTCCACACATCGTAGTGATTCAGTAATGAGCCCCATTAATTATGTAAAGGCAGTGATGCAGATGGACCTAATTAATTGTCTCCCGTCACCCCGTTGATTACTGTACCTGGAAGGGAGGTGTTAATTTCTGTGATACTTAAGCAGGTACGCAAACTGTTTTGTCAGAGCCACCGCTATGACAATGACAGAGTAGAACGCCAGCTTCCCTGCTGCAAAAAGCTCTTTTTTCCTCTTAATTCACCAAAAGGAAAGTTTCCCAGTGGTGGTGGTGGTGACATTGTGATAATTGAAGGAGAGAGGGAGAGATTAAAAGAAGTCGGGAAAGAGGGGGTGGGGGGGTTGCGTAGTGGCCCTGGAGATGTTTTCGCAACCTGATTGCATCAACATTTGCGTACCTCCGTGCCGTTTGTCTCCGTATGTCTAGGTAATGGGTTACCAGCGGGCGAGTTTGGGAACACCCAAGGTGCTTTGCAACAGCAGCGTGGTTGGTGGGGAGTAAACCTGTTGAGAGTCAAACAGCACAGATTGGAGTGGTAATGATAACCTGAGTCTGGGAGGCTGGCTGTTAATCATCTAAGATATGTTCTCCATTTTAATCTACAGCAGCGACATGATGGTACCGCCTGACCACAGAGATACCAGGGTCATGCTTTTTCCTACCAATTACCTTGTGACCAAATAGAACATTTGTAGCTTTAATCTAATTGCAAAAGTTAATTCAGAAATATTGCCATGCCTTTCAAGACAAAAAAAACATGATGTAAGTACATTTCACAGAACAGGAAAAACTTGCAAAACACAGAAAAGACCACCCTATTTACTTTAATTGCATATGTATCGCTGTAAATGAGGAGTTTCTCATTAAATCAGCATGGCCTCTAAACTCTCTGCAATGAAGCAATTCAGTTGAAACTCTATTTACAAGACAACATTGCAACGTAGCACTTCACCTGGTTCTTTATTCATCAGTCTTGCTGTGCAATTAGTACAGTAAAGTGAGTATGAGGCCACCCGAGATGCAAATCTGAACTCAAATAAAGAAAGAAGAAGCTTCGGCGAGGAAGGCAGACAGAGGGAGCAGTAGGCTGTGACAGGATACACAGGAACCGCTGTCACACAACAATAGAACTCTCAGTTCCTAAACAGGAACCCATAACAGCAACACAGGAACACCAGGAGAGGAGAGGAGCACCTGAGTGCTTCAGTAGCACAGGAGGGGTCGTCTAGAGTCAGAGGGCAACTATTGGCCTGTGTGTGTGTGTGTGTGTGTGTGTGTGTGTGTGTGTGTGTGGGATCACCGGAATGCTCCCCACCCCACCCGCCCAATAACCTATACCAAACAGCAGTGTGGTCAGTGTGCGTGCATGTGTGTGCAGTCATGTGCTTAGCCGCATCTGTACGGTGTACACTTATGCAGTACTTCTGTGCATGTGTGTATGCCGTTATGCACATTTGTAAGTGTGAGTGCGTGCACGCAAACCTTTCTGCGAGCCCGCATGCATATGTCACATTAGAGTGGCTTCTTCAATTACAGCGAATGGGTGTTTTTTCTTTTTTTTCTTTTTTAGTGGACAGCGCTGAGGGCCCCGATGGCCCCGGGGCGATAGCAAAGCAGGCAGGCAAGGACAGGAGCAACGTAGCAGCAAGCGCAGCATCCACAGTCAGAGCATTAGGGAGCTCAATATGAGATATGACTGCAAAGGCTACATGCCTGTGTTCCCGAAAAGGTCACAGACTTTGCTGGGCAGTAATGTGTGAAAGCAGTACACAGTGGTGAAAAAAGAAGGGATACAAACAAAGATAAACATCAAACACATGTACCCTCTTGCATCCTTATATATATATATATATATATATATATATATATATAAGGACGCAAATTACTTAAAGATTAACTTTACACACAAGAGTTCTAAGGGCACATTTACCATGAACCCACCTCAACCTTAAATAAGCTATGGGCAGTGAGCTGTTCTCCATTAGTCTGTCCCTTGCAATCTTTTTTCAGTCAGCATTGGTCTCTTTTATACATGTACACGTGCCCCTTCTTTTACCTCTGTTTAGCACCTGCTGTGTGGAGCAAGGAGCCATACACAGTAGCCAAACCTATGCTATGTGAGGGCATGGCAACAGTAGGAGCTTTTACCAATGTCTCACTGGTTTAACAAACAAAGATTGGATGGTTAAGTAGACAGAGTCAATCACAATTGCTGCAGATTCATTTTCTTCAAGGTTGGGCTCATTTGACTCCAGCCAATAGGTTATTCTACTTCTGGGAGCACAGGCGGAGCTCACACATTTCACAAGGTGATGCATTCACTTTTCTCACAAACATCTCACAGCATTTCGAAACAGGCCCTCAGATCCATCAGCACATCAAGAGAGAAAGGAGAAAGTGTTCCAGTATGAACTCGTCGGTGTCAACAGTTTAATTACAGGGAGTGTCAGCCCCATTGCTTAATGTGTCCCTCACAATTAATCCAGGGAGAGGATGTCATTATCTACCAAAGCCTGGGCCTGGGCAGGCGTTTCTGTCTGAGGGAAAAGAGGGAGGGAATGAGGGAATGAGGGAGTGAAAAAGGAAAAAGCGAGTCAAAACATGGAAGTGTCTTTGGTTAGCAGCCTGCAGTATGGTCGACCTCCGTGTCACACAAAAGGATCAAGATTCTTGGAGGCTATTTCCAAACATTGTGTTCTACGAAATGTTTCGGACACATCCCTCTTGTGACTCCGTCAGTGAGGAAGAGACTTTTCCGTTTCTTCATAATATGAAGTTTTGCCAGTCAGCTGTCAAAACATATCCAGCTGGAGGAGGTTAAATTGACGGCAGGTTTTCACCACTTTGAGATGCTTCTCCTTATCCTCTCCCTCCCTTCCTTCCTCCTCCATCCTAAAGAGTCCGGGCCTGTTCCCTTGCCATCCCATAATGTGAAACAGAAGGCAACAAATTGGACTGCTGAAGAGTGAGAAAAGATTTTAGCAGGAGCTCTGCACACACGGAAAAAAATTGAAGAGGACTTATGTCAGTTCCAGGGGTTTTGCGAACAAACCCTCTGTGTGTAGATATAGAAATATCTAAAGGTTTTATTGATTAATGTTACATGTGTTGACCAGTAGGATGTCATTTTTGTGGAATTTACTTATGTCAGCTGAAGAAATGTTACAAGGCATCTACGACATATGCAGACATACTTTGAGTGCACACAGGGGCAATATGTAATGCTCACTCAAACACACATGCAAAGATGCACATACAGCCTCGGACTCCACAGCGGTTTTACAGCTTGAGCTTGACAGATCTGATTCCTTGTGACTGTCCGTCGTTAGTCACTTCTTTCCCCCTTTCTCCCTTCCTCTCCTTTAAAGAGTCTGACCTTGGCCGCTTCCTGCGGCCCGGAGGGGATGAGGAAGGTCTGGTGATTGTGACAGGTGTCGCGTCTTAACAGCCCCACATGACATCCTGAGGAGAGATAGACATTTGGAGTTTTTTTTTTTTCATAAGGCTTTCACTTATAACCTTAAAGAGACAGTGCGAGTGCGAGTGCGAGTGCGTGTGCGTGTGCGTGTGCGTGTGCGTGTGCGTGTGCATGTGTCTCTTACCACTGATTTCCCAGCTCTCATTTCGGGTTATTGGCTTGGATACTTATCACCTCCAGCCTCCTAGGCCTGATTAGGTTGAAGCTACTCCAAAGTCACATTTTGGATATCAAAGGCAATACTCAACTTTGACATCTGTCTGCAGCATCTTAATACGAAGCCTGGGCTCATGAACATTTTGAGAATTGAGCAAACGTCTTAAAATACGTGTGCTATACACCTAAAGCGGAAAATATGTTTTCAAGGATTACCAGAAGGGGCCATGTCTACAAACACTGAATTAGTTTGGTGTAAGGTATAAAAAAAACTAAATAGTAGGACATGTATGATTTGTGTGATTGGTCTCTGGCTGCAGGATACTATTGAATTTTTTGCAAATAATTTTCATTAGAGGTATCTGCTATAAGGTGTGTGGATGCACATGCCATCTTGCTAATATTTTAACTTACACAAATGTGTCACTTTGCCATGCCTGCATCTGGCTTATGTGTGCAGTGGCGGCTGGTGCATTTTTTCTCCAAGAAGGCTATACCAAAAGTCAAGCAAACATGTATATGTATATGTATTTATAAGGCATCACACAAGTTTGTTTATTTGTATTTGCTAAGCTGAATACACATTTGTTAAAATGAAACATGTTTAGTTAAGTTAAGGTACATCATTTAGTGCAAAATATTTATAATAATTATCTTTTATTCTACAATTTGTTATGGTGAAAGACCAAAGTAAGTGAAAAGCGCAAAAGAAATCCGACACTAAACCCTGAGACAATAGAAAAACACAGTTAGACCTTATAGAAAATAACTACATTTAATAAACAAATAAATAATTAGTATTACATTTAAAATACCCAGTGCCATCAAATAGCTAAGTGAACTGGCTCAAAGCCCTAACACTTAACCACCTTGTGGCTTAAAATGTACTTTTAGTACATACATTTCGCCTTTCTAAGTCACAGTGTGTGTTGCGATCCAAACTTCTCTTTTCTTTGTTCGGGACCGCGTGCAGCTAATCACTGCCGCTCTGCACTTTGCTCATATGGTGGTTTACGTAACGTAACGGCCATTTCCCCATGCCCCCCAGGTTGACGCTGTTTTGCCAGCACTGTTGCCATTGTTAGCATTGTTACCGTTAGCAGTGCCATTTCGGCTCAGCTACCTCCACGTTTGCTTGTGACGTCAGAGGTGAGCGCCGTGTGCAGGCAATCCTGGCCCCTAATTGCTGTTGGAGGGCTGCAGGGTCCATGCGCGCCAACAAGCTCCGATCTCTTGTATAAAAGAGGGGTGAACGGCGCACGTTATAACAAGAGACAATATGCTAGGATTCTTGTGCCCCAGGCCGGAAATACGTGACCTATCAGTAACATAGACAGACATACATTTTATTGCAGATTATACATTTTACTCAATAACTAAATAATATTTACCTTGCTCATTTAAGAAGAATATATACTTTAAAGTAATTTGTGGTGGGGCAGCACCCTAGTGCCCTCTATTGGCCAGTTGCCACTTGGCAGTGTTGCAGATTTGAATTTACATATTTGCAGGTGGAGACATTCATTGTATGTTAAATGGTTTAATCACCCTTGTATATTATCCCTGAGCACACATATTTTCCTCTGTTAAATAAAGGTAAACTTTAATGAGCACTAGAACAAACCTGGAAAAGTGATCTCCTTAGGGCCCAGGGTGAGTCAGACATGGTGTGGAAGGAAAAGATGGGCTACTATCTGATTTGTTTACTGTAGGCTGGGAGTAGGCTTTATTTTCTGCAAAGGAGATTAGTAACAGTGAATTATGCATATCTTATTTTCTGGATTATCTCAGGCACTCAGAGATAATATCTCACTGGATAATCTCTTTTAAAATTCAGTTTATTCTGACTGTAAATATAGTCATTGTTGCTTGTTTATCTTTTCTCAAAGTCCAATTTGGTTTGTGCTGCTTTTGGATGGATGGTGTCATTGCACTTTAACCATGATTACTCAAGTTGAAATATTTATAGCCAGTGATCTTTGCTTTATAGGCTCAGTAATGAGAGGAGGGTGGATGAAAGCTACTGTAGCATACTAGCCTTTTTGACACTCGGTGTGTGTGTGTACGCCTGTATGCATATTCGTGTGTCCCTGCATGCAAATATGAATGGGTGGCCTGTCTTGTCCAGTGGTGCGTTTAACCAGACACAGACCTTTGCTTCAGCCAAATCAGGCCCAACACAGACAGTGTGCATCCATGCCATTTTCAAGCTGCTCCAATTATATCTGCCGACCGTCCACATATTGGCCAAATTTACAATAATAGCATATCTATTTCCATTCTAATGGCTGACGTTGCTTGGCTTATCCATGCATGTATGTCGGTGGTCTTTTATGCTGTGTTGTTCAGTCTGTTCCAAGCCATGTGCAATGTGCAGTAGCCTGTCTTGACCTTGTGTGTGTTGCATGAAGCCAGTGGGTGCTTATGTATCTGTGGGTATATGTGCATTAATATCTCTATTAACGAGCATGTGCATTTGTGCAATGTGACCCTTGACTTACACAGCTTGTGCATCTGTACTATACATGCCTGTTATTTTTAAATTGGTGTGTGTGTGTGTGTGTGTGTGTGTGTGTGTGTGTGTGTGTGTGTGTGTGTGTGTGTGTGTGTGTGTGTGTGTGTCCATGAGCCTGTTTTAGCACTTTTGTTTGTGTGCCTACATACAGTCTGTGTCTGTGGTATGAACCCAGCGCTCAGGAAACAGGCCTTGAGCCTCGGCCAGCTCTGACAGACAGGGTGGTGGTGTTGGTGGGGGTGAGGTTTGGAGTGAAGTGGAGGGATTGACCCTCTATAGCTTAGAGAGCCTCTGCACAGTACACACTCCTCTCCCCCTCCTCTCCATCTCCCTACAACCCTCCCATCCCTCCCTCCCTCCCCCACTCCCTGCCGCCTAGCCCCAAGCGCCCGCAGGCACTGGAGATGCACGCATGCGTTGCCTCGCACTGTGTGAGGCTTTGTCTGTTTGTGAGCATGGATGTATGTGTGTGTGTTAGCATGTAGATGAGTGTGTGTGTGTGTGTGTGTGTGTGTGTGTGTGTGTGTGTGTGTGTGTGTGTGTGTGTGTGTGTGTGTGTGTGTGTGTGTGCGCGCGTGCGTGTGGATGAGAATCTGTGGACAAAAGAAGCAACCATGTCTACCTCTTTTCTCACTTGGCAATAATCATTGATGCTCTATCTGTGCTAGTGTGCCCGCTGCATTTTCATGTTACGATCGTTACGACTGCCTTTTGTCTTGAAATGTACGGACAAATCTGCGTCAAATGGTAACGCCTAACAATGTTACAGTGATAATATAAATACAAGAGATGGAAAATCATATTTTTCCTATTCCTATTGAAATCAATGGTCCGGTTTAAGATACAGTCGCTTCCATACAGTGGTTAGTTGTAAATTGTTAAGCCATTTATAATCTAATCATTAGCACATTTGGTTAAATAATCCACCATTCCTAAGCAGTTTCCATTCACATACATACATACATTTATAATTATATATTTACTTGATACAAAAGAATGATCCTTTCCCTTTCTTTAGCCATTCAAAATACATCATGGACACTATTAGGCCACATCCATTGCCATGTATCGAGTTGACTACCTGTCTCCTGCTGTACAGGTTTGTGTGAGCAAGCCCCGCCTTTCTTAATATGCTGCTGTGGTCCGATGGGATATTCCACAAACAACAACCGGAACTGCTCAAATACGTACCTCAAATAGTCCAAATGTCACTTTTGTGACTCAGATTTGGTTAATCTATGGCAACAACATAAACATGTAAAAAGATTGGTTAATAACCAGGTGACTTGTCACCTTATGAAACATTTCAAAGGATCTGTGTGCTCAAAAATACTCTTTTTACATAGGAAGCTCTACTTAAGATCCAGAGTTATTATATCATGTTGGTACCAGCCCATAAAGCCAAGTCCATACACAGTTTTTCCTCAATTTATTTCCAAAGATAGCACAAACTCAAGTACCATCCACATCCCCATGCCCAAACTCAGCCTTACTTCACCCCCTTGTTCTAAATCTTGCCTCCTTAAAGTATCAGTACTCTTCCCATCCTCAGCCCTCTCCCCAACTGTAAATCTGTCCTCAGCCACAGCACAAGCTCCACATCCAGCTCCGTTCCCCATACTAAGTGCCAGAACCAGCCCCATTCCAAGTACCAGGTCCAGAACCAGAACCACCCTCAGTTTCCCAAATCTAAACCTTTATCCCCCACTCAACAGAGCTCCAATCTCTTACCTATAGTCTCAGTCCCAAGCATAGTCCTAGCCACAGCCAGGGCTTCCATGTGCGACTGACACATAAATAACCAAGCCTGTCCGCCACCCAGGCAAATTCAAATGCACCTGTCAAAGTGATGAAGCACCCGCCCGCAGGGAAGCATTGTTTACATTTTCACTCCACTCTTCGCAAAAGTGAGATTCTAATTATTTTCCCACTGTAAATTAAAGCCAAGTGGGACAGAACTACAAACCAAACTGATCATGGCAATGGCAGGAGAAAACTCCAGCCTTCCCGTGTATGAATTGAGTGAAAGGTAGGAAACTAAAGAAAGTGTGTGGATGCTAGACAGAGGGAAGGTCAGCAGATTTTGTCTTTAAGAGGGGAGATAGTGAGAGAAACGGAGAGGGGAGAAAAGGGATGTATGGCATTCACACAGGCTGCGCGCACCAAGTCTGCTTCTGTTGTGCTCATTATAGACAGGGTCTGGAGAACTTCAACCAACTTGAAAACATTATGCCCTCACATTTCATACATAATAATGTGCCAAAAATGTGCTGCATTATTTTTCATTCCAATGGACACGGAGAGGGAAAGAAAGACAGAGAGAGAGAGAGAGAGAGAGTGGAAATATTTAATTAGTCCATGGGAACATGCAAATGGAAGGTAAAATTAGACAGAGGAAGGGAGACCTGGGGAAGAGAGAGTGCACAAATGGTAATGATGGCTATCTAGTTTGGATCAATCATTAAAGAATCAGGGGGACTGACAGGCCTGTTCGTGCCCACGCCTTAGGCTCCTGTCCTGGACAGTCGCCAGCTCGGCTCAGTCTGCCTGGCCATGGAGACTTCTCCTTCTCTCGTCCCTTCAGTTCAGTCACACACACACACACACACACACACACACACACACACACACACACACACACACACACACACACACACACACACACACACACACACACACACTCAGATATCATACACAAATGCATTCAAGCACACGTGTATACTCTCACTCTTAATAAAAACTTGTAATATGTAATGGATAACTCACTGTGGGGCCTTGTTAGTTTGTGTGTATTAATCAGCAATACATCCCCCCTTCTGGTAGTGTTTTCAAAATGGTGGATAAAGCCACGCATTAGTTGATAAGGTGGCTCTGAATTTGCTCTCTAGGCATGTGATTGGTTCCCATTTTGACACTGTGTTTTGATTATCAGTTGAGAATAGGAAAGTTTTCTCCGTGGGGTCATGAGGTCAAGTTTGGGAACTGTTTTGGTTGTCAGCAGGGACATGCTGGACAGCGGAAATGTCCTTTTTTTCAATAATAGTCTACTCTAGACACTGTGTTTATGTCCAACATGTCACAAAATTGAGGAAAAATGTCAGACATTGATATTTGTGACAGTCAAGGACAAGTATGTAAAATACACTATACCTACCCCAGACATAGCTATTACTAGACCAGTATGTCACCCAGTGGAAAATTACTATTTAATTCCCAGAAACGGTCTGCCCTCTTTTTAGCTGTTAGTTGCAAGTTTAAATCCTAATTTAGGTATGAATATGGGTCAGTTTATATATATATATATATATATATATATATATATATATATATAAAAAGAAAATCCTTTTTAGAATGCAGTGCATTTATCCTTTTTATCTCTTAGGCAGTGATGCCTATTTCTTGGCCTCAAACTAACATAACCGCAAAGGAATTCCAAATCCATCTCTTGACAGACTTTATATTTGAAAAACACTTGAATAAACACGATTGGCAGGTCAGTCGAATTTTATAACAAGTCACAGTGCATTTTTAAAAAGAAAAGCTTTCCACAGGCACCTGTATTTAAGTACTGATTGCTTTTATCCTGCATTCATACGAGGTATGGTATGATTTGATTGGTGTGAAATTGTATCTTCTCCCAGAAAGACAGACAGACTATATTTGTGAACCATGGAGCCATGTCTGCAGCTGTGCCATCCCCACTTCCTGTGCCCCGGTCCCTCCCTCCCCATTCTCTATGTGCATTTACTGTAATGTCTACAAATCCTGAAATGTATGTCCCTGCTGGAAAACATGGTTTGCCGTTTATAGTCCTCCACTAAAAGAAATACAGCCCGTCTCTCCTGATGCAAGTCAAGGGACTGATGCAGACTCTATCAGATTTCTAAATACAGACCCCAACAATAAATCTCGGCTTGATTGGGTTTGAATTGGGTTAGCTCACTTGAATGCTATCTGCTTAACCCACAGCTGGCCTGTCTGCTCCATGCAGGCATTGAACCTAAATCAGTCACTTAGTGCTATCAAATGGAACAATGGTGGAGTGGAGAGAGCACTCAAGCTAGGGCTAGAAGCCAGGCTAGCACCATAACACAGCACAACAGACCAGAACAGAGTAGTGTAGAGCAGACAGGCCCTCTAATGCTCTTTCCTTTTTTTGTCTCAGCAATGATGCATCCTGAGAGCCATGGTGCATTGCATGAAATGGCATCACCCAAACCGAACACACAAACACCTTTTCAAGCTTTTGTCTAGTCTTGTCAACTGGATTTCACGTGCTAATTAGCGTAGCACGGTGGCATGGCTAACATCAAAAACATCTATTTTCATGCAAGCCAAAATACATACACATGCACACCACACAGGGGGATTTAAGCAGGTGTGTTTAACCAAAGTGACTGAGAGTAAAGAGGCTGAATCCATGGTGTTTCTATCACCACTGTACAGCTTGGTTCATGAAATCCTGGTCTGGGGCCTTAACCGGGTCATAGGCGCACTTCCTGTGACCAGCACAGCGGGAAACAATGTTTTCTTACTCAGTTCTGTCCACATTCATGACTTTAAATGTTTGTGATTTCTTAACTGTATCACAGATAAGCTGAAAACCACCACAGAGGAAGAGATCTAGGATGTTCTGCACACTCTAACTTGTGTTTCCTCAAAATGAAAAACATGAAAAAGCAGCAAAACAACATACACACACTATCCAAACAGACTGATTGCTGCCTAGCAGAGGTGCTGATTACTTAAGGAATGTAGGTAATCAGTTTCCCCCAGTGTGGGCCGAGGCCAGGCTAGAGGCAAGGCACAGTTGAGGCGATTTCACTAATGAGCGTCTTAATTAGCATTGAAGAGATGCATCCTCGCATCCCCACCTCCCCCTGACATACAGACACACACACACACACACACACACACACACCTTCTTAAATGTCTTCTTTCTCTCTGCACTCATGACTGACATTTTGACAATGAGGTCCTTTCTACTTATGAGGCTGTCTGGTTTGCAGTTTATGCAATGTCTCTAATTACAAGTGTGGTAATGGCTTCCACTGTTTTCTCGGTGAAGTGCCTAGAGTTGTGTTTGGCTAACCGTTTATAAGTGTAGGGGTGACAGCGATACACCACCAAATTAAACCTCTCCTTCAGCTTGACCCTGCCACTCATGGCCCGCTGAAGTTTGCCTTTTTCCTTTTTCTGTATTTTTAGACAAATCATAATTGCCCAGCCAATTAGGGGGTCACCTTGAGTTTTAGAAACTACTCGGAAAACTTCCTCCTCTTTATTACTCCAACTCCACACTGTGTGTGTCTGTGTGGTTTGTGTGTGTGTGTGTGTGTGTGTGTGTGTGTGTAACGTGTATATGCATGAGGTTTTCACTGGTCTGTGGTGAGAGAGTTAAAGTTTGCATTATGGCCTAGATGGCTCCCTATAGTACATGCATGTACACATACAAACACACACATCCACGCACTTAAAAAGTCAGATACTCACATAAGCATGAAACCATGCACTCACTCCATCGAAACCACACGGTGCACGGTTTCACGAGTTGTCACAGGTGCTTCCACGTGTGTGTACTTTCACCATTGAGGGTTAAAATGAGGGTTAAAATTGAAGTTTAAATAGAGATTACAGATACATAGCATTATGATTGTGTAGGTATGTGAGGCCTTGGGACTAATTATGGCATCCTTGAACAGGAGAATGGGGCCTATACTTTCCTGAATTTTGGATTCATGTTGGACAAAACAGTTATAAAGAGTCATATTTTCATTTTATTTAGTGTGTTGCGTAGGGATATGCTAAGTTGCCTTTTAGTCAATATGATGTATAGGATCTACCGTAACACATGTGATCAGCACGCATTCAGGCCTTCACCAGCAGACACTATCAGAGAGGGAGAGCTTCCATGATCTTCACACATGGATGACTTCGAGTTACATGACCTATATAACATGTTACACGCTCTGCTTGCTCCCCGTGTCTCACCCTAATACAGAAGGGCAGCACATTACAGGTGTGTAAGCCCCCAATACATACACATACACACACACACACACACACACACACACACATACACACACACACACAAAGAGTCACAAACAAGCGTGCCACCAGGATTACACATATGTATGCATGATCACAAACACAACCTGTCTCTTTACCTGCTACAGATCAGGCCCCATAGGACTCATGCACTACTAGGTTTTAGCGTGCTGATGTACTGTACGACAGTGGTGCTTATCTGGTGGCTGCGGTGGTATGTAATTAAAATGAGCATCTCAGCAGTTTACAAGGTAAGGTGCAAGCTGATTTTAATAAAATAATAAAAATTGGGTTTTTGATATTAGGTAGAAACAAAGTTATAGCTATTTTTGTGTAAGATGTTTCCCACGCGTGCCTACTGTATATCAACATACACTGTAGCGAAGGCTGAAGAGTATTTTTACATTTAACCTATAGTGCACAACTTTTTTATAATAATGAACATCCGTTACAGCCATTGCCAACTGAGTTGATACAAAGCTAATTAAGCCTATCAGCTCCACAAAACTCTCTCTGTATTTCTCACTATGTCTATGTGTACAAAGCGGTGCCGTCCGGCGACTTCCGCATGTGGACAGTAGTCTATATCCACGACGTTCCACTTCCGGGATTGTTCAGGTGCCGCCGGAAATTCCACCGGATGTCTTTCATTTCAGCCGTATGTCCGTTACCTTCCTATTTCTTTGTGATGGCATTTTAAACTCAGGTGGATTTTTGAGGACTATGGTTAACTGCTCCTCAGATCTCTGCAGGGTAAATGCAGGTTTTTTTTTTAACAGTAAGGTCTCTTTTTAATCTTCTTTTTGGGTTTGATTTTCCAATGATGCTATTTAGCAGCCCACCTTGAAGCCTTGGTTATCAGAGCTTTTCACAAGCTTTTGAACACACCAACAAGGAAGACTTTACAGTCCCTGCTCACAATATACCATCATCTCTCCCTTTATGTTTCTGCTTGACTAGGTTGCAGTTTACGACTATATCTGGACGATGGAAGAGTCCTCGGCAGCCCCTGCAGCCCCTAGTGACCCCCCAAGGGAGGGGGCACCCTTACCAGTTGGTGAGACCAGCACCCATGTGGCAGTCCACACCCTGTACCTGAGTGGGCAGAAACAAAGATACAGGCACTTCCTCCGACAACCTGATGGGGCTATCATTGAGGTGGGATATCAATAATGTGTCCACAAAAACATTTTCACAATGTACTTGAATTTGCAAATTTAGTTTTTCCTGTCTTACTGCAGGACATGTGTGAAACACACATTTCATTTGACAATATTCAGCGTCACTTCTAACTTATATTGCCAGTGGGATTGAATGCAATGGTTTTGTGGAGTTTGCCTATGCCGAGGCATCTCAATCCTGCTGTTTTAATAAAAAAAATTAAAACTTTAATTTCCATCTGAATAGACAATTATCTTAATCTTCAAATAATATAGCTTTCTACTGTCCTTCTCTTACTAATGTTTGCATCCTAAGATTAAGAAAAAATGAAGAGAGGAGGACAAAGGGAGGGTGAGAAAAAGAGGGGATAGATGAATTGGAGGTTCACATAACACTCTTCTTTCTCTCAGAAGAGAGTAAGAAGGAGAGAGGACAGAAATGGATGCATAAACTAATTCCTTATTCTGCTTTCAGAACAATAAAAAGACAACAGTACAGCTCTGTGGTCTGAAAGGGTGAATAACCGTGACAGATTTTTATTTTTACCTCAGGTAAAACCAGAAATTTAAATTAGTTCTTCTTTTCAAATAGAAAATTACAGGGTTTGCCCTGAGAAACAAATCAAGACTTAGTTTATAATGTGAATGTAACTCTTACTTACTACAACTAAGTCAACACAACTCACCTTCTTCTCTGTCTCCTCTGAATGTAACAACCATTTACAATCTCTATGGTATAATAAAAAATGCCAGTACCTCATCCTCTTTAACACTGTGTTATGACTTATAATGAAATGTAATGTTTGACAGCGAGAAAAAAAGAAAGAAAAAAGCACACAATGCTGCCTCACTGTGCCGTGCATTGTAATTATTGCAACTTATATTTAGTTCCTCGTCCTTCAAGCCCCTGCAAGACAGGCAGGTCAGAAGCAGATTGTTGCCTAATTAAAAGTAGTGCTTTGTGACTCCTGCTCCGAAGTCACTCCTTCCTTTCCTCAATCATTCTGTCAGTAGCCCAAGAGCAACCTGGATCATCCCGACAAAATTAATATTTTGAAGTTTGAATGTCAGAGGAGTGAGGAAGGGGGGTGGGGTTATATGCGCTAACAATTAGCTCTGAGGCTCTTTTGCGTTCTAATGGTTCTCCGTCATAATTTGAGTGATGGTGAGCTTATGTGAGTAAACACACAGCATGGTATATTTATTACTGGTGTCTGGGTGTGTATGTGCATGTAGCCTCTAGACCTGTGCATAGCAGATGAGACATCTGGGTGGATTGTTCATAGCCAAACAGCACATATACGTACACACTCATTGACACAGACAAACACACACAAATCTGTGGGGAATATTTTTTTTATATAATGGTATACACAAAAAAACAAACATAAACACACAAATGCAGATGCTGACACACATTTACTACACTCATAACCCCCCGACACACTAAACATTAGTGAATAAAAGAATACATTCTTGCCATTTCTGCTATGCTGTCTCTCCATTCTTTAAACAGAGATGGGAGTTTCATAGAGGCCACCTTAAGTGAAAGATAGGTGTTATTATCCTTGGGAAACACATACACATACTATATATTTTTGTTGCTTTTCTCTTTTCTCACACACACACTGTGTCCCTTGGGTGTTGCTGTCTGTTCCTCGCAACTTAACAGGCAGGGACCTCCAGTAGCAAGAGATGCCGATGGCATCCTCTTTCACCCGCTGGTAGTGAGGAGCGATAACACCGATGCTCAGCATCGCCGAGAGAGCACTATGCCATTCCTCTTTGCCTCGCAGCGCGGACCCCCTCTTTACATATTCAAAACTAATCCTCCCCTGAATATATAGACTGGTTTTATGTATAGAGCAAGATCCAGGAATCACCAAAGGGCATCCCCAGCACTGGGAAGAACACTTGAGCTGATTTTATTAGTGCTTTATATAATTCTGGCAGCGATACACACACTGCGACATGGTGCTGTGTACAAACTGGCCTTCAGATGTAAGGTGACAGCTCCTCAGAGAGAAAACACAGCCGTGAAAGCGCTTCGACAAAAATTAAATAGATAAAAAAAATATAGAATCAAATAGAAAAAGGCTCTAGTATGAGATGCAGTGACCACAGTAATGCAGAAAGTCCCCCTCTGTTCTTAGATTTATGACATTTTAAAGCAATTTTATGGGGTTTCCTGTATAGGCTTATTACTTTATTCACTTATCCAAATAATAGCATGTTTTATGGTGATGTGGTTTCACTGCGGTGTTACTAGACTAAGTATTATGTAGCATGACTCCTGTTTGAGCAATAAAAAAATAAATTGTAATTTGTTTTACTTTAAGTCAAATATTCTATATATATAGGTATATTTGACATTTCCACACAGGATTTATTGCAACATGTCAACGCATTATTACTTTTGTTTTAACATTTAAATTTAGAACATAGACGCACAAGATATATATATTTTTCTATATCATTATTAGTAGTAGTATCTACAATATATGTGTTGTTTTTTCATATTCTGTTTTGAAATGTTAATATTCAGTGTAAATGACACTTGAAATAGGAGACGACAGTGACAAAAAAATGTCATTTGACTGTGTCATAACGTGACTCCATCTCTGTCCCAGTTAGTTAAAAGACTAATCCTACTTAAGAAGTCTGTTTCCATTTGCTGTGGAAATATTGACGGATGGCTCATTTTCTTTAAAGAGCTATGTGTTCTCAGGCAGTGTCCTGGACACTAATGCCCCGAAGGACTTGCTCCTCCCTTAGACTAACATGACCACAGCTCCAGGGACCAGCTGCTTTGCATAATACCCACAAATTTACATCCAAAATGTGTCTAAACGAACACCTTAAAAAGCAAGTCCTGGAAGAAGTGCCCTGAGCTGTAGACACTGTTAGACTCTGTTTGAACGGAAAAGAACAGCGAGGTGTGTCCTGTTTGAAACTGAGCAAGAGTCATGCAAAACTAATATTTCTGCTGTTTATTCAGCCATTATTGAACCAGCAATGTTGACTTAAAGTTTCTTCAGTTTTTGTTGCATCGTTAGCAAGAAGTAAGACTGTAGTGGAAGGAGTCAATTCTGAGTGTAGTAAAAAATATAACGATAATTAAGTCTTTATTGACTTGTATATTGAATTCTGTTTAAAGAAAGTTAATATTAATGATCCATCATATGCTCTCATTTAGTGTGTTGCCTAAGGCAGGTGTTTGTAATATTGACCATGTTGAAGATATCTTCTCGCTGAATCACAACAATACAAAAAAAGTTAAAGCTACGTTCCCATCAGTGTGCTCTAATAAAAGACATTAAAGGTAAAGTGAGGTGTAGCTTTTCAAACACTCATTACCTATAAACAGATGTTCCCCAGCTGCCAACCCGAAATGCACTGCTGACAACAACTGTTAGGGCCGAAATTATGCAGGGAAATGCATCTATATAACCTAGGACCTTCAGAGAAGGCCTCATAACCACTCTGTCTGAGGAAACAAGATGGCTGATGAAGAAATTAATGCAGGGAAAGTCATTATCTTCCCTCCTAAAACCACAGTGGGTTTATGTCCCTCTGTGTCGTTTTTTCTCCGGGGCTAGCATTTAAGTGTCGTTGGACTTATAAAAAGATAGGACAAGCCAACTGTGCCCCTTTTGTCTCCTTTCCTCCATATGGGAGGCAGCAGCATATGCAAGAACTGGCTCAGCTTCTGTAAAACTTCCATTAAAGATGCACAACTAAGGCTCTGCCAGCTTGAATATTACCTCTCTCCGCAAATTATTTATGGCTCGGAAAAAACGCTGATGATGAGCATCTCCAGCGACTTGCATAAATAAAAACACTTTTCTCGGCAATTTCAGCTCTGCTTTCTTTTTCTCCCTCTATTTTTTTTTTTTTGGGGTGGGGGTGCTTAACCATTTGTAGAAACAAAAGGTATGCAGTTTATTCACATAGTAAGGTTTTAACTGTATCACATTTAATCATCTTAACCTCAGCAGGAAGGAGTGTGCTGTATAATGCATGGTTTGTATAATTAGGAGAGGATATCCCCTTATAGTTTGTGGATTTTTCTAATAACAGTGACAAAGCTGATAAATACGATGATAATAATGACAGTTGATGATGATCAGAGAGTATGAGAAATTGAAGGCAGAGCTCAGAGGATTGCTTCCATAAGGGACACCTCATCATTGTAATATGACATCAAATCTCTTATTAACGAGGAGCCTTTGTCTTGGCTTTGCATGACTCAGCCCACCGTCCGTCTACAACTCTTCGCCGGACCAATATTGACCTAATTTAGCATGCACAGAATATGAAGAAGTTAACCTTTGGAAAAAAACACCTTGCAGCAACATTAATTGACAAACCGCATCAATTCTCCCTCCTACCCCTCTTTTGTAATTACTCTGCTGCACGTTTGATTGCCGCTGTGGAGCTGAGGACCCACGCTTCATTTGCTGTGAGGTCATCGGCAGCCCTTAGAAATATGAATATGATTTATACAGGAAGTGAGTGTGCTATGCTGTGTGTGTGTGTGTGTGTGTGTGTGTGTGTGTGTGTGTGTGTGTGTGTGTGTGTGTGTGTGTGTGTGTGTGTGTGTGTGTGTGTGTGTGTGTGTGCGCTGTCTTTTTCAGCGTGTGTGTGGCTACGAAAGACAGAGAAGAAGAGAGGGGGGGGGGATGTCCTTGGCTATGTACTGTATGTTGCATGAGGAGATTAATTCCTCCCTGGCAGCCATATCTGCTTAGCAGGAGGACTTCTCCAAAGTACACCGCATGTAATTATCTGGCAAGTTTATACTAGTTTTTAGATAAAGAAGCACTCTGTGGCACATTTTTCAAGTTTGCTCAATTGCTGCTCTATCTGTGTAATTTGCAACTTTAGAAAAGTGCCAGCCTACTATTTTTGACATGTCTAGTTGATGCTGTTATGAAATATAGAGCTCAAGATGTGTGGAAAGAATGCAGAAGCAATTTTGACTTACCCCATCATTGTATTACATTTCCCAGTCATTATTTATGTAACACAATTTCACTGAAGGTATTTTCTTCATACATGTATGGTAAAAATATATATGACAGATTTACAAGCTATCATTTTTTTATGGCTTATACCAGTGAGATTTAAGTTGCATTTCATATCACTGTACACAAGTAGGCCAACCCAGAGTTGTGAGAGCTGTTTCCCCTCTGGGACTGGAGGTAGTGTGTCATAAAAAGTCTCCATTTCTGCTTCTGCTCCAAGTTCACTCTAAGCACCAGGACAGAGGTAGAGACTATGCATGACAACACTACTCGCAGGCCTCGAGGAAAATAGCAGTTCTCCTGCCAATCTCAGTCACTGTCATCCAAGTTCAACCTGTACTTTCAGATGCTTGATGCATATGGCCCCTGGGGTCACCTGAAACAGTTGTTGTACTGTCCATTTATTGTTAAGTTTCCGTTCATGTTGCCTTGCTTGACTCTTACACACGTTGTGTTTTTCTGAAGGTGATTGGTGACATGGAAGGGTTGGACAATGCAACCAGGATACTGCCCGGCCCGGGTCAGGGCTCTGCCGATCAGAGAACGGACAAGGAAGGTGCCAGTGCTGCACAGCAGCTACGGAAACGGAAGAAACTGTTTGGGCGTGAGTGTTGCATTTGAGAGTACACAAAGTATAGAGAAAGTCCTGCACACGAACGTTTCGGTCTCAGACCTTCATCAGGTAAATTGTATAAAAAATATATATATATATATATATAAATATTTTTCTAAATAAATTATTGCTTGCGTAATGGTCAGTGTGCAGGACTTTCTCTAAACTTTTTGAACTGCTACTTTTGATCATATCCTACGCACCTGCCCGACAAAAAAAAATATATATATATATCATCATACACAATACACAAAGTAAACATTCAGTAGTCCTTGTCACCTCATCTCACACACGTGACTCTCTTACCTGCTGTTTGTTTAGCAGAATTTGCACAGTTTCATAAGGTGTTTTGTTCCCTCAGGGTCCCATCGCGTTGAGCCAGTAGGAGGAAGCGGGTGTGGCTCCAGTTTTGCACTGCAAGACCTCAACCAATGATATCAAAGCAAAGGAAGACATAGTTGGACCCTAAGCTTATGTAAGTCATCTTAATCTGTTTCAAAGCAAAGGAAGAGTTGGACCCTAAGCTTATATAAGTCATCTTAGTCTGTTTAACTTGAAGTCTCTGCAAAATACTGCAGTAGTTATCACATTTCTTGAATACTTGAATGATTGAATGATACCTTTGTATAGTGGTGGAATTCAAATATAAAAAATTATAAACTGACTTTTTCTCACTTGTAAGTAGCTCAACACTGATGCTTTATTGCTGCCATCAGCTGGAAAATGTGGTATAAAAGAACTACTTTCTTTTAGTATTACAAAACTACATGTGTGTACACATGTAGTTTTATACTGAAATGCATTATGTATGAAAAAAACTAAATTATGTAATAAATTTAAATTGATATGTATGTAAAAACCTTCCTAGGTACTATAAATATGGATTTTGGCAGCCCCTATGGACAAAAGAGGTATTGTTTCCATGAGCGTCAACGCCCCCTGTCTTAAAGTGCTCCTATTATCTTCAGGTTCATAATTGTATTTAGAGGTTGTACCAGAAAAGGTTTATGTGGTTTAATTTTCAACAAACACCATATTTTTGTTGTACTGCACATTGCTACAGCTCCTCTTTTCACCCTGTGTGTTGAGCTCCCTGTTTTAGCTACAGAGTGAGACATCTCACTTCTGTTCCATCTTTGTTGGGAGTCGCACATGCGCAGTAGCTAGGTAAGGACTACTAGCCAGTCAGACAGTCAGAAGCAGAGTATGAGGGAGCGTGCCATGCTAGCAGCTAGGCGAGCATTATAACGTGTGTTACAAAGTGACGCACGTTTGTCACAGAAGTAAAGGCTGGACTACAACAGAGCTGTTTGGAGCAGTTTGTGAACAGTGTTTTCTGTTGGAGATGGTAAGTCCCTTTGGGGTGGACTTTGGGCTTTTTCACTTTGTAAACCTATAACGTGCACAAAAAAGATATAACACAATAAAGGAAAGGGAAAAGCCAAAAAGCATAATATGAGCACTTTAAAGCTTTAGTGCGTAACTAGTGCGATCACGGTAGGCTTGTATCATGCGGACGCGCCGACAGTTTTGTTGTCATTACTTAAAATTCCTCATGGGGGAGACAGAAACTACGCACTATAGCTTTAAAGAACTTGATCTGGCTCGCCTGTGCTCTATCACTGTCTCTTCTATTTTAAGAATAGGCATTAAGAATAACTATATAGAAATAGCCAATAACTATATAGAAATAGCCAATCTTCTTGCTGATGGCCTTGTTTGCTTATGTAGGTCATACTGAGGCATCAGTATTAAATTGAGACTGTTTCATAACCAGTTAAAAATTCCTTGTAGATGCTATAATGACAGAAAGAAAGAAAATGCTTGATATATAGTCAGAAAGGGTACGTGATTAAAGGGTGGCTCATCAGAACAACAGGAACCAAAACCAGTATTGTAAATGATGTTGTTCTTGCATCCCTCTGCAAGTTAACATGAAAAGCATATGTGAACTATTTGTAACCTATTAAACAATGTTCAGCAACACTTCTAATGAATGCAGGTCGTTCGGTGTTCAGCACTGCCTCAACACAGTGAAAAATGAAGATTACAAAAGTCACTAATCAGAACACGAGTGATAAAATATCAATATTGGCCTCACATTAAGCGGGATAATATTCAGGCCAGCTTGATTTGTATTGAATATGTGTCTGCTAGCCGGTGCTCAGTGTAATGAAGTGGCTCACAAATCAGGCCATAATGGCTGCCTACTTACACATATTGCTTAATTAAAGGTTGTGAGCTTATTAGCATGTGTCTCTGGCACGGGGCGCGGGGAGATGGGAATCGGGACTGATGTCGTTGAGGGCCAGGCTTTAAAGGTTTTATAGATAGCTAACCTATCATACTAAAGCCATAGCCGCCCTAAAATCGTATCTTAATAACCTGTCATTTTCATTGATGATGATTCTCTTTTATGGGCAGCCATTACAGATCAAGTTCTGGGTCTTGTTGAATGGCGATAGCGGCCATTCGTGATCGTCATTATCAGGAACACACCTAACTTTGGCCTTGAATACGTTGAAGTTGCTCCTCACCTCCATGTTTAAACCATCACAGTCATGGCCCGGGGGGGCGTGGTGCACAGAGTGCATATGGACACACACACACACACACACACACACACACACACACACACACACACACACACACACACACACACGCACACATTCTTTCTCACTCACACACCTCTGTTTCAGATCCTCAGAGCCTTCCCAGCCTAAAACTGTGAAAGAAATTAGATGACATTTATAGATATTAGTCCATCTGCGATACAAATTTAAGGTAAGCACAACATGTTGGCATAATTCTACAAGGAATTCATCGATTGTTTATCGCCACTGTGTGCAAACGCTCAACAGATAATGACATTTTGTTTAATTTGGTGTATTTTCAGCATTGGCAGGATGTGTTAGACTCTCATGTTGCATCTTGTCCTTCTGTCTGCCTTAGACATTAGCCAGAACCTATAGAGCGCTCCAATTAGAGATCACTCCATTAACAGTGACAGTGCTACACCCCCCAATTCAATCAGCCCCCTAATGAACATTAAGCAGAGACGCTGCCTCTCAGAGATGACAGGAAGCTCTTCTCTCTCTCCATTTGTCCTACTTTACCACCTCTCTCCCCTATCTATATTTTTCTTATCCTTTTTACCCAAGTCTCCTGTCCTTTTTACCTTCCCTGTATGTCTTTCTCTAATAGTAGTTCTCAGAAGCAAAATCAACATCGCTAAAAAGCATAAATATTGCTGTGGTCTATGTATCCGTTTTGATATGTTAATATAAATCTATATTGTTTGATGAATGTTTTTTTTGTTTTTTTTTACCCTCCTGCTTTCTGTGTGATGTTTTTTTCTGAGAGTATCACCAACCTTTCAGTTCATCATCATCAAAACAAAATGCCCTCTGCGATATTTTCCAACGGGGGGCAGAGGGTGCAGATACAGTGGGGGCAAAGGTATTTCAACGGTTCAAATATTTGATTGTTAATGACAAACACCATTTCACCACAATTTAAATTTCAAATTGATCCCTGGGAGCAATTATTTCTGGGTGAGAGAAACACGCCGCTAGGGCTCTGCTCCACACATTTGCTGATTTAAGTTAAAAGAAAACCTTTTTGCAGAGCTATCATAGGGGAGCTGCAACTTTTTGAAGTTAGTGCCTGCATCTGCTTAGAGCCAACCCAACCTGGGGACGTTGCTGGAGAGTGAGAAAAGAGGGGTAAAATAAAACATAAAAAGAAAAAAATAACACTTTGTCTAATTCTATATTTATGTAGCCCTCAGCTTGAGGTGTTCACATAAAACAGTTTGTATTCAGAAGTGCTGCGGTGATCGTTATGCTGCACGTTGAGATCGGCAACTCTTCCGGCACGGTTGGCGGGTGCAGCTCAGCCTGATTCATTTGAATTAAAGTTACCAACTAAATAAAAGGGGCTCAAATTCCCACTTTTGCTGCTTTCTGTCTTTCTTTTTTTTCAAACCTTTTCTGATTGTTTTTTTTTTATTTAAGGCAACCACTAACGCATTTCTTTTGATGAAGAACTTTGTACATTTACTGTCTTTGCATACTTCATTTATGGCACGTTTTTGTTTGATGTTGAAATGTAATTATGTCTCGTGGAGTGGAAGAGCTTGGTGTTCTGATGCTTTTGTTTGATCAGAGGAAACCTACAGAAAAATATCCATCAGAGAAGTCTGAAGCCATTCAGCTCACATGTGGGTACCTTAAATGTATCTGTACTAGACTAAGTGAAAAAATTAAAATCTGAGTATAACTTTTTCATTCAACCTCTCTCTTTACATACTATTTAAAAATGTAAAATAAAACTTTGTCATTTTCAACTTTGGACTGTAAATAAATGTATTTTAAGGCTCTCTTCGTTATAACATATTGTATTTAAATAATGTATACAAAGAAAACTCACCAAGTACATGAAAGAGCTGCTCTAATCAGTTCAGAAACACATGACATGAATTTTAGTTGGCCCCAATATGCGTTACCTGCAACACCAGTGTTACGGCGGCATTTGTGTCACTGTGGTAGAACAATAATATGCAAAACAGATTTACATTCCAGACCTCTGTCAGGTTTTCCTGCCCAAGCTGTATTCTTCTCCACTGACCCCGAACATGATTTCCTGGTGCTTAAGCCGTGGAAAACACACACGGTCGGGGTTGTGCGGGGATGTCAACATCGTGCCATATTTCTGTGGCATCTGGATAGATCATGTGCCTCTCTGCACACATATTTATTTATTTTTCCTCTTCCAGAGCAGTGTCAGGCAGGCAGATGTCCTGCTCACAGGAAAAATAATTTGCGGTGAAAAAAACAGAAAAGAAATGGGAGGTGGAGGGGAAAAATATATGAATATGCAAATCTTGTCACAGTGTGGAACCTTGTAATGAGTGGGAAATGTTGTCGCCATCTTTCATTATGCAGAGGTCATTGCTTAATGCCAGGCAGCTGGGCCCAGCTTCGTCTCTCTGCACCCCCCCGACCCCCACCCCCCACCCCCACCCCTCCCCCAACCTCTCCTGTCATCTCACAGCAACTTGAACCACACTACAGCCTGCCACAAAGCAACACAAGAGGTCACGGATGCACATGCATACACACACACACGCATACCCATACACACACACACACACATATCCATACACAAAACACCTGCATATCGATGTTGAAAGAAAACCTAATAGCTTCAGTTTTGTCACTTCACTTAAAGGATTAAGACTATTCTCAAAAGACACATTGGATAATTAAAGTTTGTTTTAGCTTTGACGTAAATGTATATTACACACGTCACTAGTCAAAGATTGCATGTTGCATGTTCCGTTCAGCAGAACTTTGCATATAGAACATAGAAAATGCAAAGTGAGTAGATAAAAATAACACGTAGAACTTGTACGGCTGGTTGCGTGTGAGAGTTTTAGTTGAAAGTTCAAAAGTATAGGCACCGCCAGCACCGATCAGATCGTAGTTGTTGTTGTTCCTTGCTTTCCTTTTGATCAACCCTTTCGTGTTTTGTAGATTGCTGAGACAGCTCGCTGCTGTTCTGTCTCCTCTCGCAACAGCTTTCCTGAAATTTCCGCTGGCGACTGCCCGACATTGAGCTATGGGGCTAATCATTAGGTAAACCCGTCTCCCTCTCTCTCATGCACTCTTCAAATAATCCCGGGTTTGAATGCTAAAAATGTAATGAACTTCACGGTTCATTGTGTCTGACATTGCTTAATTAATGGGTGCATTTAAAGTACATAGGGCCCCAGTAATTGATTTATATGCATGATTTGCACATACAGCTGTTGGTTCCTGTAGGAGACTCATAACTCAAAAAGTGGCTGCGCTGATGATAGGCTGGCTAGGTAATATCAGGATGTTCCATCAGCCAATCCAGCCTTGAGAAAGGAAGACCAATTTATAGCATTTTCTTTCTTTGGGATTATCAAGAACTACTTAAAATTGTGACTTTCTGCATTTAAATACCATATTTTGAACCAAACATTTACAACAGACTTAGCCTGTAATTTTTTTTTAATATGGAAAGCTTTTGCCTCCTGTAGCATAATGGAATAAAATGACAAAATATAGTTTAGAGCCTATTTTCATTAGACTAATCGTGATGATGATAGTTTCATGCCACAGAGCAATGAAACCTCTTCACGCCAGCACGGTGCTTTGGCTTGGCTTAGCTGTTGCTCTATCCGTCTATCGGCATGGGCGCTTTACACACAGACAGCTTGCCACTAACAAAAAGCCCAAGGCAGTCTATGGATCTGTGACCTAAGGTACACATCATGCATTGGACATACTGTGGGTTTCAACCTGGCTTGAAAACGCACATTTTTCCTCCTGAATAAATTACCTTTATTTGGTTTCTTTGTAAAATAAAAGCACTGTGTGCAGCTCTGTTGCTCATGCATCGTGCAAGGTGCTAGAGAGCCAAACTAGTGGCTCAACAGTATGCTACTGCAACCATGCATACGTGCATCCAACCGCAGTGAATATTCATTATGTAAGTGGACACAATGTGCACTATGAAATCATGAAGCAGGTTGCTTTGGCTGAACATCCTCAGTCATCAATTAAGTCTTTTAAACTCTCCTGACTTAATCTGCTAACGAATCAAGTGAAAAAAAAAAGTTGTGTACAGTCTTTGTATTGATTATGGCTTATGTTAAATGGTTTTATAATTAGATAGTGGCAATATAGAAACTGGAACTATAGATCATATCTAAAGCGGCAACTTTAGTTATCAGGTATCAGAGTGGCCAGGCACTATGTAGACAAAGTACATATAGTTTCAAACAGAGCCTTGACTTTAATATTTGTTCTGATAATATTAAAAGGTCACTCCACCTAAATTACAGTTACTAGTTTTTGTTTTATTTGCTGCATAGTGTTTTCACTGGAACTACTATACAGTACTTTCTACCAAAGAAATAGTCCTTGTGAAAAATGTTATGCTTTGAGTACAAAAAATGAACTTACATTCACCTATGTTGTATTGGAGTGGCATGGGAAAAAAAACCTGGGCTAATAAAAACTAATGTATTTGCATGTGCCAGTAGATGTAAGTGAGAATAATGTGTTCTTTTGTCATTTGGGTAAACATACCCTTTATACACCAATCCTGACAATTAGGTTGTGGACCTAATTATTGTTCAAAGCTCCAGTTCTTAATGCTGAGCCATCACCTTTGCAGTGTTAGCATTTAGCCTTCATTGACCGCGGCCTTTACGTTGAATCCAGGCATACACGGCGTGGTTATAATTATTGTTTTCTGGGGAGATCTGGAGGTCGCTGGCCCCTAACCATTATTTGGTTTTGGACAGACCCTCTGTGGAGCTCCGATCAATCTCTCACCTAGAGAACATTCTAGCATATTTCTATCACCAGCATATTGATTTTTCCATGAGCAGGCCCCCGTTGTGTGTGTGAGGTGTTTTCATGCACGGCACATAAGGGATGCAGCCTGCAGCGTGCGCAAACACACACGCTTGCATGCTCTGTACATGGGCTGACACAGACAACAGACACATAGTACACAATGTGCACACACTTGCACACACACCTACTTTTTCATTTATTCATTTCTGTAGACACCCATAGGCATTTCTGTGTGTAAAATGCATGCATCAGCATATTTAGTGGCTTTAGATCTCAAACACACACACACACACACACACACACACACACACACACACACACACACATACATACTCCTTGTTAAAGCAGACACCAAGTGAACCATGTCCTCTCTGGGGCCAAGTGTCTCACTTTCTTTATTACACACACAATCAATACAGACTGGCCTGGTGTTAAGGCCTGCCATCTTTCCATCTCTCCTTTGCGGCCTCCTTCTCTCCCTCCTCATCATTCATCTCTCCCATTCCTCCCTTTCTTTCATTCATCCACCCTTCTGTCTCTCCACCCCTGAATTTCACCCACCCATCCATCCATCTATCTGTCCATGCATCCATCATCGCCTATCCCTTCACCTTACGCTCCAGCCATCACTCCATCCATATTATTGTTTTGGTCTGTGACATCTCTTTGATTCAAAGGGAAGAGAGAGAGAGAGAGAGAGAGAGAGAGAGAGAGAGAGAGAGAGAGAGAGAGAGAGAGAGAGAGAGAGAGAGAGAGAGAGAGAGGCAGTGTTAGTGTCATCCATAACATGGCCAGACAGGGGAGGGTGATTTGGATTTAAATAATGTATTAGATTTTCAGAGCTACCATCCACAATGCCTCACACCACTATGAAACATAATAACTTAAAGGTGTGTGTGTGTGTGTGTGTGTGTGTGTGTGTGTGTAGGTGAAAGAAAGAAAGAGATGCATACTAAATGAAATTGCAAGTCTTTTAGATGCAAATTGAGTTGCGTGTAAAATGGTTTGATGCAGACTGATCGGGTCAAATTGTATTCCTGCTGTTGTTTAGCAATAAAGAAAAGAGTCTTTTATCGTCCATGTGTGTTACAAACACACCCAAAGTCAGGCTGCAGAGTGGAATTGGAGCTAAGGGCTTTGGCACCGGTGCTTTGAGACAAAAGAGGGGGGGATAAAAGATTGTGCTGGAATTTGTCTAAAGCCAATAATCATTCTGGTGCAGAAGAGGAGTACTATATCAGAGCGCCAAATCAATATCACATTACTTTGAGTATGGGAGTATATACAAGACTCATCAAATTGATTATTTTTGATGCTACAATGGCAGTTTCATTTGCCAGGGCCCTCGACAACAACTACTGTTCTATTACTGGGGCTGTGTGTGAATTGAAAAAAAAAAGAAATACAACAAAACAAATGGATATTTATTTGACTAAAATAAAGCCTTGCCTGGAATAGAAATGAGAAATGGTATGTCGCAGTCAAGCTCTGGTTAAAAGATGACTTGTTTCATCGGACATTGAAATTTCATGAATATATTTTCCAAGGGGCCTGGGAAAACAGAATTCATCATGAAGTTTGTACAGGCCATAATGTCACTGCGAAGATTAGTCAATTTCCTAATGTGTTGTGCATGTGACTGTGGCATTGTTAAGCATGTGCTCGCCCTGACTTGGTGGTTGTAGACAGACTGTGATGGCTTATGTTGTTACACAAAAGTGTAGTCTGGGCTTCTTGTAAAAGCATTTGGAGCCATGCACTGTAAACCCAGATTTAGCTGTAATTAAACTTTTTAGAGGTCACTTCTTATTCTTTCATGTTTTGTTAAAAAACATGTTCATTACTAAATGACATTAGTTGTTTGTAATAATCAGCTTAAGTATGCAGTGCACAGATTATGTATAGCAGAGATAACTAAGGATGTTAAGTTTCTGTATGGGAGGGGCGGGGTCATTTGAACTGTTTGGCGCTGAAGCGATGCAAAGGCTCATGTGAAAAATATATATGTTCTGAACGGTTTCTGTCCTAGTTAAAGTGTGTTATAATAATGTTATGTTATTGTTTTGGGTACGCATTTATGTTATCTGGGTTTTAGTTTTTTATGGTTGATTTAGTGTTCATATTTATCTACATTTATTGTTGCACCATGACTGAGACCCGGGGGGAGACTGATGGGGTCTGGGCAGTGAGGTAGACCAAGATCACTCAAATCCATGCAGAGAATGTTAGAAATTACAACTTATATATTGTCATCCTTTCTGTTTTTCTGGAACTAATGTATTGAATACATTGTCCCTAAAGCTATATTTTTGTAAAGACAAAAACATATCTATAGTAGTGCTTTGTTTTGTAGTTGTGATAATTAAGGCCTAGTGTTTCATATTTATTATATTTTAACAATAGTAAATTAAGTTTACTAATGATTTAATTAAAGTAATGACTACTAATGTAAACTTGATTTGTCTACTGCATCAGCTTAACACTCTGTGTTAATACAACTTGACCTTTTAAATTTAAGGCAACGGGTTTCTAGTAAAGTCTAATTTTCTCTAACTAATTTGGTAGCCTAGAAATCTAGACCCACCCTAGCGGCAACAAATGTAATTTGCAGACAGGGTCAGTCTAGCAACTCTCCGTTGGCTTGCGAGCTGGAAAAACCAAATTCTCGTCAGGCCCATCACATCGTGTATAGAGTCGGTGGGCGGGCTTAACATAAGGATGGCAGAGTTGTGACAGTTCAGCATGAATTCCCCGCTACTTGAAAAGAAAGAAGATGGCTGCTGCTGCTGGCAAACAGCGGCCTTTCGAATTTCCGGATTCGGCAAAAGTTTAATCTATCAACTAGCGTTGCTCTAGTTGGCTATGAGTGCAGAGGGAATTTGAAAGACAACCGTTCATCCCGCCCCTCGGATTGAGCCCTGCCAATGGTGAGTTCCCAGACCCAACATATTGATGTGGGTCTGGCTTGTCAGGCAACTAACAGTGTGATTAAAACTATACTGCATACTTTACATTTTAATGACAATACATTAACACTTGCAAAAGTTCCCTTAATATTTTTTAATACAATTTATTTCCAGTGTTGATGTATGTACTGTATATGTAATCTTAAAAAAAATAGAATATATATGTTTTGTGAATGTGTAAGTCATCAAACAAAGTAAATATATACATATGAATTCATCATTAAAGGCTTGCATCAAATGTTTTTTTCCAGTTTCATCCCCAATTTAAACTCTTTCTGTTCAGTTTGGACTAGTATGCACCCTAAAAAGTTGTCTCCTTAAGTATTATCAGTCCAACTGTTGCTAAGAACGGCCTCCACCAATGATCTCCTAATGGCTTTAAGTCTTCAATATGGAGCCATCAGGAGAGACAAGGCGCAGCGGCTCCTTGGATGATTAAAAAGTCATTTCCTTAACTGTCCTCCTAGGATTTGCGAGCTTTTTTTTTGTAAGAAAACATTAAATTGCTCCAATCAAGCATAAACGTCTCCTGCTTGTGGTGTAATTTGTACTGCTGTTCGCGTGGTGGGCGCTTATTTGTCATCCTTTTCCTTTGGCGTTTTTCCCAACCGCCTTGATCAACAATTAATGGTTGAAATTGCTTCCTTGTTACTTATGGCTGTGGAGACAGATGCGGCAATCCAAAAAAAGAAATATATAAAGATTTAATTGAACAGCAGAAATGTGTTAAGATTGGTTCAACTTTATTCATAAAGTATTGAACTAATTTCTACTTGTCCTTTTACTTTTTCTAATAGTTTTGTAGTGCGCTCTTACAGCGTGATACATTCGGTTATTACAGAAATACAGTATAACAACAGCTGTAGCCCACTCTTTCTTTTCTGTCCACTGTATTCCTCTCTACCTCTCTACTCTTCTGTCTCTCTCCACCCCCACTCTGGTCTTTTACACAATGACCTTTCATGCTCTTTTCTTCATTGCGGGGACAGGCCCGGGCCTGGCATCTGATAGAATCAATATTCTATTATGATAGTGCGTGGAGCGTGTGGGGCTTTACAACTCCGCTGTAATAGTCTCTCTATTTCATCCCGTGGCAGCCATGGCCTGAGGGATCATCCAGGCTTCTCCAGGCTCTATGCTCCCAGCATCGCCCCATTTCCATTAACGTCGCAGACCCCTGCCTACCAGGGGACAATCTGTGTGACCGATGGATGGGGTTGAGAAAGAGTCCAAGCCGGGTGCAATGTGTGTCAATAGACTGTGTAATAGCCAGACCTGGGTGAAATGTTAGTTAAATGGCTTTCCAGTTTTAAAAGAAACAAGAAGGATACTTGTGCTTTTTCTCTAATTTTATCTCCGTGCTTTTTTCCACTATTAAATCTCTCCTCGAGGTGAAATCAAAATGTGAAAACATTGTATGACTGATAGGTGGGAAATAGGGATTTTAAAACAAAAAGCGCAATGGATTTGGACCTTGGTGCTGTACTGCCCCCTGCACTACACTCCAGCATGTAAAACAGTTGTTGATTAGAAGAGTGTACTAGCATGGAGGGAGTGCTAAAGTAAAATGTTAAGCTATTAGAGATCATGGCACCAGGCAGACCCCCATAAAAGAGTCATGCCATTACAGCTGCCTTTCTCGAATAATTAACTAATGTGAGTATTTTACTCAGCCAAACGCAGTTACGGTTTAAAAATCCTTGCAAATTAAATGTCATTTGGGCGTGGAGTTTGGATGTGAATTCTTAATCTCGGGCAATAAACGTTACGAGGTTAACAGGGCGCGCTGAAGGAAGCAACGCGCTGGCCTCCTGAGAGGCTTCCAGCAAACCTGTTAAAATCCATTTCGCTCTAAAATGTCAGCATTCGTTGTAAAATACATTACAGTTTCTCTCTGTCGAGGAGTTGTTGGAATGCATAATATTTGTAAAGTCAGAGAAGTCAAGAACCGGCGCTTTAAAGCGTATGGTCAGTGCAGAAGTGCCCTTTGGAGTCATTTTTAAATGCCCTAGTACTCTTTTGGAGAATACCTTCAGATTTTAATCCTCCTTCAGTCCCATTTACTCCTGATGTATGTCTTTCTCTCTTGCGGAAGGGTTGTCCCTGACAGCATTCATGTTCCTCATTCCCCTAAACTCCGCCCCGACCTCTCCATTTGATTGAGAGTTGGGCGACTGGAGGTGCGTGATGAGGCCCCGCTCTTCTCATATTCATCATGATGTAACCGTGAGCAACCCGGATCTAAATTACCTTCGTCTGGCATCATTCCAGCACATGCTATAAATGAGGTAATCGTCCTTGACTATAAAATTTGCATTTTCAAGACTTAATTGCTATCATTACATTTTTTGCGTAATTCTATTAATTTAACAGAATGGGGGATCAGAGGCTTTTTATGGTTATAATTTGCAGTAAAACAATGCATTCGCAAAGTATTAAAAAAAGTCTTGAGTAGAAAAAGGGTGAGTGGAGGATCAGGACCACTCAGGCCTCTCATCATGAATTTCTATTTTCCCTTTGCATTTATAAAATAATGACAAGACTAGCCCTCAAATATACTTAGAAAAATACTTCCACTTAAATGCAGTCGGACACAAGAATGTGTGTTTGTGTAGGCCAGCATGAAAAGCTCTCTCGGACAGGAAATGCATCAATTATATCCCATCATCACATTGTGTGGGCTAACTGAAGCTTGTGTCTTAATAATGCTGGGCCGGGCTCTATTTTTGTCACACTTGTTTTTAAAATCGCCTGCCTCCTTTGTGTGTATATGATGTCAGCTGCGCTCAGTAGTGCCGTCCCCAAATAGTATGGCGGAGAGCACGGCGGATGACACGGAACAACGGAGCCATCAACTCCCATTTATGCTTCCTGCAGTGACCTTGCCACAGACGTCTACGAGGTTCAGAAGTGCGCCAAGCTAAGTGCCAGCAACATTCTGCAACCCGCTGCACTTCCTCGCACTCTGCTGACCTTAAAAGTGTGGCCTCAATTTGGTGGAAGGCTGAAAACACACACAGGCACTCTGCTCTTCCTTCTCTTTTGCACTTTTGCTGCAATGCCCTACTTTTATCACACTGCAATTGTTCACTAGAATGGATGTAGATTTACTGCAGATGCTGCAAATCAACTAGCAGCTTTGCATATTTGTTTCAGTGGTGTTTCCAGGAAACAGCAACACTGACAGGAGAAAAAAAGACTCCAGCAGATACTTGTTTGATCATATTTCATTTTCCTTCAAAAACACTACAGGTTGACGCTTTACATATTCAGCTGTAACTTTCATCCATATGCTTACAAGGTTTATAGTAAGCGCATGGTAGGGATACACACCCCTGCCAACAAAGGCCTGTAATCATATCATCTAGTACAAAATTCAAGTATGTGGCACAACTTTGCTGATCAATACATAATGGGCCACCACAATGAATGCATTTAATGTTTGTAACTTCTTAAAATACACCAGTAGCTCAATAAACGAATAGATAAATAAATAAATAAATCCCCTGGAGGCATTATGTGGCTCTGTAGCCTCAATGTGTAACCATTTGACAACAATGCAGCCAAAAAAATGAAGAATGCATCTTTTTCAGGGCTTTACCTTTAATGTGTCCCAGCACCAACTGCCTTTTAGTCCAGGTGCACATTATCCTATTCCAGGTATCCTATATTACAAAATATATTGCTAAATAAGTAAGGTATCTGAAACGCTATTTCAGAGTGATGTACAGTAAATGCAAGAGGTAAATAACATTTAATTCCAAAGTTGTCTGAAGGAAGTGCAAATGTCAGTGTTTTGGACAATCCAGCATGTGCCAACAGTACAGCATGTTACTTATTTGGAACAAAAATAATCAATATCTGTGAAAATGGACAACAGTTTCCTGAAGCAATACAGTACAGTAGAAGTATAGGAGGATACAGCGCCTTTCTTCCAGGTCTCCCTTTCTCTCTTTCTCCTATACGGCGGCTCATACTGACTTCTGCAGACACAGACCAGGTGGCGTCGTCACAATGGCTTTCCATGGAGCCTTCAAACAGGAAGCAGGTAAGGCCTGACACGCTGGCCGCGATGCTTAACGTAGCGGCGAAGAAACACTGAGCTTTGTTTTTGACTGTGTCAAGCGACATCAGCTCAAGCATCGGCGTGAGGCGCGGAAGACCGTTTTCCTTCCTCGGTCTCTGTTTCAGCATCTCGGTGTGAGTGTGTGATGTGTCTCCATTGCAGACGTGGTTGGGAGAATCTGTCAGGTACGTACGCACAGTACATACCTGAGCACTACTGACAGGGGCTCTTAAGTGTGTGTGTGTGTGTGTGTGTGTGTGTGTGTGTGTGTGTGTGTGTGTAAAAGAGAAGAGGGGTGAATCACATCTGGACAATGCTTCATGGCTGAGTTACAGTTAAAGGCCCAAGCCTCAGTCTACAAATGTAAAGACATTTATACCCCACAGAGGCAAAAGACACAGTATGGGTTGTTTTATAGTTATTGGAAATGAAAAGTTTTTTTTCTATCTAAACAACCCTGTCTCCTAAAAAAATAAATAAAAATGAAACTGCATTCTCAATGAAGTTTCGAGGGAAACGTGTTTTTGAGCGACCGGCGCACGTTGTGAAATGGTTGCCATTTTAAACACGTGGTTAACGTTGTGAATTGAAACAAAACTAGTTGGTTAGTTTTAGGAAAAGACGATATTTGGGTTAAAACAAGTAGGTTTTTTACGTAATTTAAGTTACATTCTTAAATTAAGTAAGTTACGTACGTGACATAGGTTAAGTACGTTACGTAAACAAGTCAACGTTGACTCTTGGTTTTACACGGGACACAGACAGCGGTGTCCTGGGTGAAAGTCCTGGGTTTGTTTGACCCACCCATTGATCCCGACCCTGACCTACTCCCTACGCAGCCTGTTTGCTTACTTTGGAAATTTATTCATGATATGTCAAATACAAACAAAATACGTATACGTAATACGCTTACCTCGAAGCGTAACAGAGAATGCAATTTCGTTGTATGGGAATGTCATTTTTGGGAGACATGGTTGAGCTACAAGATGAATTCAAGACAAACATAAATAAAATGTGGCTTGTTTCAATTCCCATATGAAGCAATCATAGGGTTTTGTAAAGAATAATATGTAATATGAAAAAGGATAAAAGTATAAAGATCAGTTCAGTGCCTTGCAGGCTAAAAAAAACACTGACAAAGAGAATGTGTCACAGAATAATCAAGGCATCCATAAGGCATTACTAAATCTTAGGCGTTATTTGAGTTTGGATTTGAAATTCTCAACCATGTGTTGAAAGGTACAACTGTTACCATCCACTATGATAATCTCCATCTATCAGGGCACTAAGCTGGCTGTATTAATATGTATCACCAGTGATTTGGTTTATTTTGCTCAATGACATTTGTCAATAGCGGTTCAACACTCTTCAACGTCAACACTGTGCTGTTTGATACGTGGTGAGCAAACACATTAGTCACTCCTGGTCTGTGGCCAATTCAAGCTGTTTGCTCAAGATTAAGTTCTAAACATAAACTAATACAGAGGAAACAGAGGAATCTTGAGTTGATACAAGTGGCAGAACAGAATTGTTTTGATAGTTACTATTCAAATGTTGAGTATAAGCCAAAAAGTTGAATCATCTTGTGCTTGGAAAGGTTAGGAGTAATCATTCTCCCTACAATTCTGTAGTGTTATCCCCATTTGTCCTATGGGAGCTGCTGGTTGCCCTCTGTTTTTCGGGGCTCCTGTATGACTGTGAAGTGTGGTGTTGAAAAAGATTTGAGGTTTGTTAATGCCAATATGAAGATCTCATTCAAAGGCCAGCTCTTTGCATACCGAAACAGAGGGGCATTTTGTTGATGAAGCACTGTACTTGACATTCATCTGTTGTGCAAATTAACATTTAATAGCCATACACATTTGAATGTGTTCTTTCTTGACACAGTGAGAAACCAGCGACGTCGACTACACACACAAGCTAAGGAGGACGAGAGATGGGTTTTGGCCGCGGGTGCTTTCGCCCACCGCGAGCAACATTAATTGTTTTGCGAAAAAAAGCTAACTGCGGTGCCCATTTTTCAACATTGTTTCTTGTTTTGTTTCCTCCTGTAAACAACTCTCGCCTCGCAATCTGTTCATCATAACGGGACGGCGGACGGCGGAAAGGAACATTTTTCGTGCCCCGGAGTAACAACCTTGAAAAGAATGCTAAATGAAACGGACCAGTGGGAGGATGATGAAGCCAGAAGATGGTTGCGCATTTGTCACATTTATGAATTAAAGAGATGTTTGTGGAGTTATTAATGCACAGATGACCAGCAGAGACTGCCAACGTGTGTCTCTGTGATATACAAGAGTGCCCTTTCTTTCCAAGTCACTGAAACCGTCTTTGAATACTGAATGACACGCACAGACATGAGACTGACAACTATTAAAAGCCAGCGCACACACATTTTCTATGGAAGGTGTTGTAAAATAACTGCCAACTGTGTTATTTGGCTGTGCCTCCCCTGTGCTTCAGCTCAGCAGCGTGACACCATCTGTCTACTGGGCGCTGTTTTTGGTGCTGCTTGACTTCAGTTTGAGAGGAAGCCACTCTGCCACTCCTCAGGTGTTTTGGAGGAGTTGTCATGGGGCGTGCAAAAGGTGGCAATAAGCCAAGAAGATGTCATCAAGAGTTTTTGCTTTAGAGAAGAGAAGAGGCCCTAGTGTTGCGTCGGTGTGTTTCTCCAGGCTGTTCTCATGAACCATTCGTACATATAGCTATGAAACGTGATGCACTGTAATTCGGATGTATTCCACAGATTTATTACTGTATGTACCACATTGACTGCCGCTGTATAGGAGCGCAAAGATCCGCATAGGGAGGAGGTTGGAGTGGATAGATGGGTCCTAAAACACAGGGCTTTTAAGCAGGGGAGCGGAGTTTGTGTCCCAGAAGAAGTTAAGGGGGTAACACAAGACTTTCACCCAGGAATTGGGTGTTCATGTCCCAGGAGAGGTGTGTTAACCCACAAAACAACACAAATAAAAACTAGAATCTTGGTGCCTAAACTTAACTGTCATCACCTCCGGACAGTCACCTTTTGTCAGCTTAACTCAACTGCAACGTCCGCTGAAAAGACTGTGACCTCAAGGTGCTCTGTACCCTGCTCACATTAGCCTTTTCTCGGCTAAATTTCACTGTAAGGAGCACTTACCTTAACTGTCACGTGACCATCCGTCGGCACCATTTTGGAGGCTATCATACGAATTGTTGTGCATACGTTTCCGTATGAGAATGAGCATGCGTTGGTTTCTCTCCTGAGATGATAGCTCTCTCTGTCTCAGGTGTGACAGATGTGACAACAGAGTCAGGGCAGTATTTAGCACATGGAGGTCAGGAAGAGTTAGACTCAGCAAAACAGTCTCCTCCCGGTCAGGATCAGGTGTTCTCCTTGGGGATGACACTTGTGGGAACACTGATACCAGCCCTGACCTTGTATTAAGTGGTGTGTGTGTGTGTGTGTGTGTGTGTGTGTGTGTGTGTGTGTGTGTGTGCGTGTGTGTGCGTGCACACCAGAGAGGGGGCATCTCCTCCTGATTGAGACTGATGTGTGCCGATTGGTTGCCAGGCCGTGCTCAGCGGCGGCTCGGCAATGTCAGGTGAAATTAGCAGCCGTCAATGAAAGGCCCTCAGACCTGGGGGATTCATTAGGGACAACCTCCCCCATCTCAACGCACTGACAGCCCTTCACACTTACACCCTCGACACACACACACACACACACACACACACACACACATAGCACACACTAGCCGTTCCCGTCAGATCCCACAGCTCCCAGCTCCCAGCTCGCAGCTAAGAGTCTCACCAAGTCCAAAAGCGGGTATATTAATGTGTGTGTGTGTGTGTGTGTGTGTTTATTAGTGCATGTGTACTCTCTTCCTTCTTCCTGTGCCGATGTGTGATGCTCCAGGGACATTTTTTAGCAAACACCTACCCAACCACATCATTCATGAAAATCTTCTTCTGCAATCCAACCAAATAGCTGTCTCTTCAAAAACAACATCAGAGCAGAATCAGTTATGATGTTGATTGTGATTAGGGTTGGGTACCGAACCCGATACTTTTACAGGTACCGACCGAGTATTGGTTCACGTAAAATCAAACGGTGCCAAGTTTCGGTACCTGAGGGTAAGTGCAAGCTTATCTGTCCTCTCTGCATGTTGGCAGAGAGCAGAGGTCCGACACACACGCGCACGCAGAGGTGCGGACGGAGCAACGTCGGCTCTGCAGTTTTGTCGAAGTCACAGTGAGTCACGGCGATGCCGATAAAGTGGTTTCAAGTGTGGTTACAGTTTTTCAAAACTTCCCACAGACACCTTTCACCGCGATATGATATTAATGGCGAGCCGAAAGCGGTCGCGGTGCTGTTGACATTACACTTCCTATGACACGAGCAGGCACAACGGTGGTTTCGGTGCCCTGGGGACTGACTGACAGGCTGAGGTTGTAAGGCTAGAAAAACTTATTTCTACAGCACCTTTCAGCAACAAGGCAATTCAAAGAGCTTTACATGAATCATTAAAGAGCAATTAAAAACGGCCATGATTAAAATAAAACAAGCTAAAATATAATATACAAATACAACAATAAAAGTTACTGTGAGTAAGAAATTTATAATTATTAAATTTAATAGGTTGTAAGGACAGGTTTGGGAGGAGAGAGGGAGGGGTTTTATTTTTATTAAAAAAGTACCGTTGGGTACCGGAACCGAATTCCAGGTACTGGTATCGGTAGTGGTATTGGTTCAGATGCGAAAGGTACCCAACCCTAATTGTGATTGTGTTCCATTTTGCACAACTCCTTACCGATTTGACATTTAAGATCCAATGTTGCCCACGTTTGGAGATGTACAGTATGTATGTATGTAAATTATCTAACTATTGTTTTAAGACAGTGAAACACAAATAGTTAATTATGAGACAGTTAAAGAACAAAGCTTGCCTGCCATGCATTATCATGCAAATTCTGGACGTTGGCCTCCCTTTGTTCTGTAGCAACACAACTTGGAAATGTATGCGTTTGTGTTCACATGCATGCTTACGTGTGTTTTCACTTTGTCCACCTTACTCCCACAGGTATCCAGCCAGCGGTGGCATGTTTCATTACACAGCCCATTCCAGTAATATGCTCAGGGACGGTGTATTAACACATTATTTGCATTAGAGGCAAGCCTGGTGTCTCCAGCTGGACACTTGAAGCTCACGCTACCTGTGAGTTTGGCATTATCCCAGATTTGCGCTGGCAGGTGAGAAACTGCTTTCAAATGGCCAGGACGACTCAGTCCCCCCATTCCTTTTCACCGTTCCTGCATATACGTGCTCTTCATTTTCATTCCCATTGACCACCCTGACTTGTATCTCCTTCTTTTTATTTATTTTTTTCCAGTCTTCAGTTACCAACATAGATCTCCCCTCACTCACTGACACATTATAAATGTCACTCTTATTGGAAAAGCGTCAAAGTCATTAATTCAAATGTGCCTAAACTTGCTGTGGCAAATTGCGTAACACTTTTAGTTTGTCATAATTATTTTTGATAGGATGAACGTGAGCGTGTGTTCAATGACACAGAAAAGTACATCAGTAGAATCATTTGAGACAGGCTTTTGTGCCAATGTGTACATGTGCATGCCTGATCAAAGCCGATGACTTTGAACTCGGGTCCATTTGCCCTCATGAGTACTCTCTTAATACAGTGCTTCCCAGTTTAGGAGCATGTAGCTGCGACACAGAAGCTCCGCTCATTAGAATTAGAGACATTAGTTACGACCAAAGGAACTCTATTTCACGCACATCTCCCCGACGGACTAAATGAAGCTTTGCAAATCCTCTACAGCTTTTAATAGCTGCCACTAATATTACAGGTCACAAATGATTGCACCCTCAGACTCAGATTTGGCTGATCAAACACAGGCTGAGATTATCAGTGTTATTTACGCTTGTGTATCACTCTGGCATAAACACGCACTTATGGAAATGCGATCCCTCTACGGTAATGCACTTTATAATGATTTATGCTAGAACGATTCATGGAAAATGTGGCACCATAAGCCGCATCTAACCGCAATCCAATGTTGTTTTTTTACCCTGCATTTTTCTTCTCTTGTGTTTGCAACACTGTCTGAGACATTTCACTTGTAAATGTGTACATTCATATACATCACCAAAGTCACAAAAGCCTCGATTAGTTTTTCGGAAAACACAAGAGCGGTCTGCACTATAGCACGATGGTTCCACCTTTATAAATCAATTATAAAGTCTAGAGTAAATAAATACAATGCATGTCTAATTACCCAACAATCCAGAAGCTTTTTGGGACCTTGCCAAGGAGAAATGGAGCTTACACATGTATTACGAACACGAATACACAAACAGGAATAATTGCACCCACACCCACACCTTGAAAACACACAAGTCGAATAAACATGCAGTCACAGGTACTCAATGTATCGACCAATTAAAATAAAGGATTAGTATGTTGACTGCATGTGTGCCTCTGTGTGTGTGTGTGTGTGTGTGTGTGTGCCTCTGTGTGTGTGTGTGTGTGTGGGCACTGCTGCCACGCACACAGGCAAGCAGGCAGGCAGGCAGGCAGGCCTCACATTGCCCATAGCTACTCGGTAAGGATTCCCGATAAGGAGAATTAGTCAAAACTTGGGAGCTGCCAGTCAGCGCCAATTAAACTTTAATCTTGGGCTGAAACAGGCACAAATAAATTAAACCCTTGTGAGCGGCAATGTGCGCTCTCCTGATAATAGGGGATTGAAGTCGTCTCGGAGCGAGGCTGCATGTTCCCCAGCTCAGCCATGGCAGGCAGCGGTGAATGGGGGAACAAGGGTAAGGCTGCTGATGGAGTGAACTGAAAGGAACTCTCGAAGTTGACAGAAACAGACACTGATACACACACAAAGACAAGAACACTTACATTACTAGAAGCATAGATGCTGGACAGCCGAAAAAAAAATAATTACAGCACTTGATTCTCTTTTTCGATCCTCATCTTGTTCGCTAGTTAAAAGGTTTCCAGTTCTTTAGATGCTTGATGATTTAAATTACAATAAGAAAGTAGTTGAGAGGTGTGAGTACAATTTCAAATTATGCTTTTTCCATACTGTAGACACAGTATGCTTCCATATTCATATACAAACATTCATATTATACATGCACTCACATTGTAAATGGATCTATGCAAATATCAAAAAAGATCCTTACACCTTTTTTTCCATGGTCCAAACCTAAATACAGTATCTTTATTAGAAATGCCACCCAGGCATGCAATTGACCTCCGTACACTTATTTCCATAGTGCACTTTGCATAAACCTCGTTTATTTATTGTAAATGTCTTTGGACAATCTTGGGGTGGAATCATATTGGACCTTGCAGTGTGTGTTGGAATTTGATAACCAAACCATGCATGACGCTCCCAGTACCAAGTGGAAATGATATTTTCAATCATGCTCAGGCATGGAAAACAGAGCCCAAGTATCAACCAATATAATATTAATAATAACGAAAGATCTACCCTTCATATCAGCCAGAGGAAATACTTTTAATGTTGCAATATTCAAAAGTATGGTTGTCTCCACGCGCACTGTGTAGAGGGGGATATTTCATTAATATTTTTTAATGAATTAGCACCCTTATCTCTATTTCCTGTGCCCGACCTGTGCTAGCCTGGTGTTTAATTTCAAAGTAATTTTCTTGCTATATGAGCGTGCCGTTTATGTATTGATGTCATGGGCCTTGTCAGCCAACGCCATGATTTATTCCAGAGTAGCGGTCACATACATCCTAATATCTTAAAAATAAGCCCCAGAGAAATGCTGTAATGAGAAAACAATAACATTAACAATATTAGCAACAATAATGAAAATAATTGCCGCTGAAGCAACAATGGTAATCACACATAGAGAAATACCTCTGTGTTTGACCGAATCGTACACAATTATCATGCATGTGTATATAATATAATTAATTCTATGTCTGAGCCTCTTTGCCTGAGGCGATCGGCATAGAATCAGTTTTGTATGTATAATAGATCAGAGCGTAGTTCATGAATAAAACAAACGTGGGGAGTATGCAGCAGTGACTGTGAATGTTTGTCTTTGGACAGCAGAATCAAAGTGAACATGTAATATTGTGATAATCCATACTTGATGAATTCAAGGGGCTGACTTGCCTTAGCTAAGTTCAGCTAATTTCCAGACATGGCTTGCCTCCGTAATTGAGTTTCCAATAACATTATGATTATTCCAGCCCACATGATAATTGAATTCAAGGTATTTTTTTCTTAACACTGCAATATTGTAGATGTGTGATTATTAGGCATTTGCATGTAGATTTCAGTGCCTTCCTGAAACTCATCACTTTCCTCCTAACTGGATTTCCTATATTATAGCATGCATTTGGCTCATAACAAATGACGGGATCTCCTCTCGTTATTAGCACAGAGTCAATTATTCCAAAAAGTTCATTTTTATATCAATTTTACCCTGCATAATGATATTGCAGAGAAGATTCCTCCTCAAAATAGTCTCCAAAAATCTACCCAGCGCCGACTTGTTTGTCATTCTTATTATATGTGAAAAGTGAATATTTTTACTGTTGAACTCATCAAATTCACATCACTGCCAACACTCCTCCCGCGCTTCCAGTTTGATCCTGCTTAGGAAATGCTATCAAACTTAGACACCCTGGCCCCAGTGCTCATCTGTTGCATAATGTAGGCTGTATAGGCAGGAGTGGCGCGGGTGTGAATGTAATTTTCATTAGGCTGATAGAGCCCCCACAGACTCAGCCCGTGCATGGTGGTGGGGTACAGTAGGGGCACAAAGCAGAGCCGGCTGCTGAATATGGGAGTACTGCAGCGTTCTTTTTCAGAGGCACAAATCCCCTTTCCTCACAGCTCTAGGTGAACTAGTTGGCATCGTTTGTACCCCAGCATAAAATGAATTTTTGACAATGCAACACTGAGAAGCTGATGCATGCATAGCAACAGAAGTGAGGCAGAAATAGCCCCCCCAAAAGATGGAAATTATTTACCATATAGCCCTACATCTAAGTCAGCGTCACTTGCCCTGGAAAGCAAGAGAGCTTTGTGAGTGTGAACATCACCAGCGAAGACACTGCCAGTTGCAGGAAGTGGGTGTTTTATCGTTAGCGTAGCATCAGTTGCTCGGTCTGAGTTGTGCTAGCTGTCACATTGGGGGATGACTGGGCAACTAGTCGATGCTTTGAGCTACTGGGCACACATGGATGGCTGTGAATGGAAGCTCTATCCATTCTCATCATTCGGAGTAGCCACAGGGCCCGTATAGTGAGGATGGCACCAGCCAAGACATTATGCCAGAGTGTAGCTGTTGTTTTGCATAAATGTTGAATCATGCCAGCGTCCTTTTTAGAGTGTAACAACAGCCTGCATTGATATTGATTTAATGCTCACTAATATTTAAACTGCCCTGAGGGATCAATGCTGTTGAACATGATTTAATATGGCCTACTAGTACAGATATAAATAGGGCCACATAACACAGGAAATCGATTATTTTGTGTTTAATTTAACTTCTTTAGAATGTTGGTAAAAGAGACATCAAATCATATTAGTTTCAAATTGTCATATCAGTGGCTTAAAAAAAGTTATTGATACAATTCATTAATTAATAATGTTATCTGAGGGTTGATTATCAAACAAAAAATTATAACAGCGTATTCTTCATGTATTCGGTGATAAAAAAATGAAAATATCAAATAATATTTCTATTCATTTCTGTGTTTTTTTTCATGTAGCAGATACGTATCATTTTGGAAGTGAGCTGAATCATTGATGGTGTGGAAGGGCCAAAGGAAAGCCAGAAATAAGTAGGAAAGAAAGGTTGCAACAACTTTTAACAAAACATGACATGCGAATGAGGGCTGAGTCCTCATTTACATATGCTGACATTTTGCAGAGAATATTTCAACGTAAGGCTGAGCTGTAATGAACTCCTGCCAGGGAGCAGTCAAGGAATAATGTTTCCATAAAGGTAACCTGTCCACATCTCCTCCAGGAGAAAGATGTGGAGGAGGAAAAGAGACATTTTTCCCCTCTCTCTCTCTCTCTTCCTCCGCGTTGGGTGTTGGTAACAATGGGGTATTTTTCTTTCAGCGCGCATCATCCATCTTGGCCGATACTGATTTAGTGTATTTTTCCAGCCTTTTTACAGGCTAATTGCACACAGCCACGGTGAATTTGTTAGTGGTGACACCTTGGCTACCCATTGGGAATGCATCTCATTACCGGACGCAATGTCCAGGAACATCAGATATTATTAGCTGTCATTAATCTGCCATACATAGTGAAGGGGGGAGAATGGGAGGGAGAGAAGGGCAACAAAGGACACAAAGAGACAAATATGATGGCTGGCGAGGACTGTGTGGTAAGGTCAAAGTTCACACATGTTAGCAAGAACCCAGGTGGACAAGGCAAGGTGGAGATTATAAAAAGATGATGTTTGGATGAAGTCCAATATTAAAAGTTAGAGGGAAGCACTTACTGAATAAATGAATGAAGTGGACGAATGGTGAATGACATCACATATGTTTCTGTTTACTTACTTAAAATACATTGCAAGCTCACATCTGTAATACTGACAGCCTGTTTTTTTTTTTAAATATAAAATAATATTATTGAGATACACTGTAATTTGATCCCAGACTACAACAGAGCTGGTCCACCTTGGTCTGATCAGTCGTGGAACCCAAATCCTAAATATAATTGTCTCAAACTACTAAAATGTGTCTAATGTCAAAATAAATGTGTATTTTGGACTTTTGTTTCATTGTTATGGCATATATTTAAATACTTAAATTAAATTAATATTTAAATGACTGTATGCTAAATCGTATTTAAAATGATCTTTCCCTATTTCGTTTAAGCAGCTATGGACTTGCTATGTTGAAAGTCCTACAGTAGGCATGGTGTATAATGTGTTTGTGAAGAGCTCAGCTATTGGGTCTGTTTTTGTCATGTTTCAAACTGTGTTTTGTTCTCAAATCCCATTTGACTAAAATGAATATGACAACCTTAAAGTAGATTTTCAGAGGAAATTCTTTCTCTTTCAATGCGGACTGATTGTTGCCCAAAAGAGTGTGCTTTTTTTCACACATATGTTTAATTTGATACAGCATCTTTGGCTGTTTTTCCTGCACAGCCCCGCCTGAAGACTGCTACATGCATACTAGATAGGATTACACCTTCTAAGCAGATTTCGTTGTGGAAGGGTTAACACAGATCCCCCTGCTTTGCTGAACAAACAGGACACCATCTGAAGACACAGGAACTAACTGGGCTCTCATTAAGAGAATTTTTTTTCTTCTCTGGAGTGGGGAAGGTGGTGGGGGGGGGGGCGTGTTCTGTCCTGCTTTTTTGTAGAAGAAGCACGTTGCGGCCTCCTGCCGCGTCGCCTGGCTCTTTGAGTGAGATGAAGTATATGGCCTGATGACCAAAAGTTCCTCTATAAAAAGTATACTGCGCAGCTCCCTGCAAATTGAGTTTCCTCTTTGTGCCAATTGAGGGTGGTTTATATAGGCTGCAGGGAGTTCCTTTGAACTCTCATTCCAAAAAACTCCAGATTCCTGGGTCAACCCCCCCCACCCCCCATTCCTTTTCCATCTTCTCTCCCACCAATAGTTGAGATAGAGGAAGAGGAGGCTGCTGTCTCAGACAGCACAAATGCATGCCACATTGCACAGAACGCTCTCTCCAGACAGAATGAGAGCGAGAAAAGAAAACACATCTCAAAATGAGGTTAAGGTGGCATGAAGCAGGTGTTTCTGGTCTCCTTTATTGGTAATAAATGAGTTTGTAAATTGAACTTTATTGGATTAAACTTTCTAATGGTGTTTACATAAGGCCAAGGTAGCATAAAGTCATTAGACATTGTAGCACTTTCTTTATTTAAAGTGGCATCTTTATAGAAGGCCAATCAGGACGCTTTAGTTTCTTTACTAGAGAATGTGATACCACCCTAAATGTTACTAGCTTACATAGATGAAGGCTGTAAAGTTTCAGACTTCAGGGATATGCACAGGGAACGCTAACTAACCTTGACAAAAGTAGAAAAGTTGGTGTTGGAAAAATCTGAACCCTAAAAAATTCAGGTACATGTTAAGCCATGTTGGAAAAGAACATGACTCTGAGACATCACAGTAATGTCAAGTTGTGGTTTAAATGAATTTATTTACTAATAAAACAATTACCCCCAAAAATATCTCACCTTGTTAAACTTTTCACTTATAAATGCTCTTATTTTTAAGGGGAAAAAAAACAACAACTACAAATTAAGAAGGTCTGCTTGCAAATAAGAATTTGCCAAGAGGTACTTGCTGTCTGTCTTTTGTCCTCAGCTATCTTTATTGCCAAAAGCGAATGTTGGCGGCATCCCATGTGGAAGCAATGGGGGCCTGGATGCCCAGGACTCAGCCAAGTGGCAGCGATTGTTTTCCATGTCGGGGGCATGAAAGCTGGGCTCATTCTACACTAATCAAAACCCCCAAAAAGGTCTCAGTATAAATCCTGAGACTTCTTCTTCTTCTTCTTCTCCTTCTTCTTCTTCCTCTTTTGCCCCCACCCTACCATCTTCACAATTATGCACACACATTGCCATAAATCTAATGCGCTTTCATGATCTGTGGGAGCGGAGTACATAAAACGTGTTTGCCGGATTTGCATACAAACATACTTATTCTAAATCCCCCTCAGAAGTTGTAAATGATTGTCTTTTCCTGAAATACATCTCAGCAAATTGTATTTGGGCATGTTTATGAATCCTATTATGGCATGGGTTTTATCATATTTTGTGGACAGTGATGGCTTCTCAGCATAGCTGTTAAGAAGAGGGAGAGAGGGGCCTTGGGCGATAGACTTTGTCATTTGTTTCAGATGGGCGCTGGATTCCCCTTCATTGCTCCATGACAGGTTCACGGTACCAAGATGGATCTCTGCTAAGTCCTTGCAAAAGGGGTAATTCAGTAACTACTATCTACTGAGTGAAAGAGGCTGCATTCAGTGTTCATTTGGTCTTTTATGCAACACTTTTGAATGTGTTATTTGGATCTTAACATGATGCAGTAACAGCAGCAGAATCTGTCTTTGATTGTGGCCTTTTCAATTCTCTATTTTTTTTTTTTACCCTGTAAACATAGTGACATAATGGAGTGGAATGTTTCATAATAAGGCCACAATAGAGCAGTATTTATCAAGAGCTGGGTAGCTGCTGGGCAGGGAAGAGGAGGAAGACTTTGTTAGCAGTGCCTGAGAGGCCTGGGCTACCAAAGAGATTATAATATCTCTATGTGCCGAGCCAAGGTAAAGCAAAAAAAAAAAAAAAAAAAACAACCCAAACAATGATAGTCTCACCTAAATTAAAAGAGAATTGTTTCATTTCTCTGGTGATATTTTCAAACTTCTGTTTAACACTAAATCAAGTGCATTGTGACAATGTCAAATATTAGAAATAATTTTCTCTACCATATTTTTTCCTTGTTTTGCCCGTAGGACCGGCTGAGCTCACGGACTCCTGTCAGAATCAGCCATCAATCGGTGGGACAGGCTGCTGAGTGGGAAGGTCATAAACGTTTCAAGAGTTATAAAACTTTCATTAAGTTCTCACGATAACGCGCCAGTGAATGACCCTCTTGCTCTCTCCCTCTCTCTTTTTGTCTGGGTGGCGTTGAAGAGGGGAATGATTGTGAACAAGCGGCCTCTTTGTGGTGGAGGGAGCCTTTTTCAAACTGTCTCGGCCTCTTGACTCGTCCTAAGCCAGAGATCAGAGCTTGGAAAGTGGCAAAACAAAGGGCCGATTTAATGAGATTGTAAAACAGGCTGAGGAAAAGGAGGGGGTTACCAAATAGCCAGACTGCCAGCTCTGGTCCATTTCAAAAGGTCTTTTCAGGATCTCGTCTAAGCCGTCTCAATATGAGCAAGAGGAGAGAAAAAAAATCAAAGGACTCCAAATGCTCTGACAGATTTTGACATGAGGAAGATGTGGATATTTGTCTGCTGTTTTCCACACAAAGGGGTTGCATTCCTGAAAAAAAAAAAAAAAAGTTTTTTAAATTTTTTTTCCTGTTGGGATTAAAATTCTTTTGATTTAAATCATCAAATGAAACATGTAATTCCAAACTACTGACAGTCACATCAGAATTACTGCAATGTCATACAAACTGATAAGCAATTGAAAACAATAGTGACTGAAAATTGATAAATCAATACAAGAAATCAATTTCACTTAAAACAAACTTTGCCTCAGATCAGAGCACTTTGCAAAGAAAAGAATTGAGAGAGAAAAATACTAATTGAAGTCTGGGTTGTGAGCTTAAAATAAAATAAATAAATAAACCTACCAATTAAGATAGTCATAAGGCGGGACTTCTGGTTGTTTACACACAAACCCTATAAATAGCACTGGCACACATCACAAAGGAAATGACATTTTTGTCCCTGGCTTCTGAGTTGCTCTTTCTAAGTAACGCCAGCACCCTACGTTTATCGCGATACATCTGTCACGTATCTTCTCCCCGAAACAATCTCTGTGGAATTGGACCATTTAACCCCTCCTCAGTTGTCATTAGAGGAGGGCAGGGGGGGCGGAGAGATGGAAGGAGGGGCAGGGGAGGAAAGGAATGAAAACAAGCCATAGTTGAGGAGATAACCATCAGGGTCCTAAACCCATTATCTGGCCCCGGTCCACTGTTGAGTGTCAGGAGTCACACCCAGGTCCAAGTTAGCCTGGAGCTGTTGACCTGATGCTCTCTGCTGACATTTCCATTCAGATGAATGGCTCTTCGCTGCATGCTAGGAAGTGTCCAGTTTGACCCTTACCTGCCCCAAGATTCCCTCCCTTATTAACTGGGCTGTGGCCCTCGGTCTAACCTGTATTCGATTGCCTACCCCCCCACCTCCCCACTTCTGAGGCTCTGAAGGCTGAGCCGTCTTCAGTAATAATGGAGGACAAATGAAGATGAAGCCAGCCAGTCCTAATGGTGGTGGTTTTTTAATGACACTGAGCTTTTGTGCTCTTCTCATTTAGACAAGGAGTGAGAGATGAGGAGGGAAACCGCCGCAGCACTGCGACAGTAAAACAGTGCCGTGCCCTCGTTTTAAGGTTATAGGACACAGTTAAGTTCCTTCCGTGGCACAGGCAGGCGTGTCAGTAATGGGCTCGTCGGGGTACCGCGCCATACACAGCTGTTTCTTTTATGTTCTTTAATTTGCTCGGAGGAGAAAATAAAGCGTGTGAGTGTGTCTTTAAGGAGGCCCGTGGACCTGGGAGACCAAATACCAAAAGGACCTTCATAGGTGCACTGTAGTTAACCAATGTAATTAGCAAGAACACAAGTAATCAGTCCAGGGAAGTGTGTCATTAAATGGCATCCGCCCATGATTAATTTGCCACTCGTAACGACGAAATGAACCTTCTCGGTGTCCTTAATGACCCTGGTTAATCTTTTAAAGAAACAGGGAGGAGAGGAGACAGCGAGAGAGAGAGAGATAGGAAGAGAGAAACTGACAGGGAGAGCGACTACATGTCTTTGCAGTTATGTAAGTTTTCAACCAGAGCCAAGCGAAATAAGTTAAGTAGCAACAGACACATAAACAGACACAGGACAAAATGATCTTTTCTATGGGACAAATCCCTTTTCAGAGCTAGTAAAGAACACATGGTGCCCAGCATCTGACACCATGCTCTCTAAAGTGGAGGTGGCGAGGAGATTAGTGCAAGGAAAAGAGCCCCTATTATACGCCCTGTTGCATTATTAAAGGCACCTCTACGTAATTCATTCTTCAGTGGAGTACATATTTGTCTTGGTAATTTTTCCTAAGCCATGATAAAGCAGAATTAACCATTTGAATTAATCATGGGAATGAATGCTTTGATACCAGGCTGGGGCCTTTGCGTCCAGCCAGCTGCACAGGCCCGGGCCCGCCTGCTTAACACCAGAAGTGCCAAGCATATGCTAGTTGAGAGGAGGAGGGCAGATAGGGAGGCCTGGGTGGGCAGGGAGGAGGTCCCTGTGGAGCCCTTCACAATGAAACACAATATCCTCCTCCTCAGACGCGTGCAATGACTTAAACACTCCATTGTATTAAATATGAATGAGGTTCCCCATTGTCCGGGTGCGGGCGAGCGGGGAGACAGTGTTGTCGATTAGCCACATGATTAAGCAGACGACACGGTAGGGGCCACAGAGGTAAATAAAGGCCGCCTTCTGTCATTTCCTTGTCCCCAAGGGGCCCCCGCCGATGGCTACTCACAAAACTTAGCACGGTTAAAGCCAATTGACGGAAAAAGTGATAATGTATGACTGTGAAAACAGCTGAGTGATAGAAGGGAGGGAGGGAGGGAGGGAGATTAACAGCCCAGGAAGTGGATGTGAAGGAAGGACAGAAAAAGTGAGGAGAGAGCAGAAAAGAAAAGTATCGAAAGACATGCAGAGAGAAATAGGAATTAGCATAGGAAAGGAAGGAGAGGGTGATGAAATATTACAGAAAGAGGAAGGTGCCAGAAAGAGAGGGGCGAAAGAGGGTTGGGAGCTGCAATAAGGAGCGCCTTTAATTAAACAGGCAGGATAATTCAGTCATGCTCCATGTCAGGTGTTTATTATCACATTGTAGAATTTGCATGTGAAAAAGACACTAGCGTTGGCTTCGCTCGGCCCTCTTTTCTGCCCTATGATTGGCTGACAGGGCATCTGCGCTACTGTTGCAAATCCCCACCCCCTGTCAGGAGTGCATGAACCCAGTCACGGCTATTCACTGTGGGCCCAATATGTCAAACGGTTATTATTAGCAGCGTTAGCCAAGAAAACAAATAGAGGAAGAGAGGCTGATAATGAAAGGGAGTAGATTGTTTTAATCAATTCTCCTCATTAATCAATTTGGAGCAATATGTCAAAGACACAATCCCAGTTGACATTACTGATGAGCCACACATAATATTGCTCTGTACAGATTGTTATCACAAGGGATAAGGGATCACAAGGGGTCATTGCTGTTTATATTCGTTTTGTCTTTCATTGAAATTTTTAAAACATTTTTTCGCTCATTTATTTATTTACCTACTAACATTTTGGGTATTGAGTTCGATAGCTTAAATATCACCGTTTCACATGTCACTACTTTGTTCACATTGTGCCTTTATTTACATTTAAATAAAATAAAACAAAATAAGACAAAAACTGATGAATACTAACACATTGTAATTTAGGCTTTTTCAGATCCCCCCCGTACTAATTTCCCACTCTTCACTCTCCTCACCTTGAATCCCCATGTGGTTGAAAAGCTGCCTTTTGGGGGAGTTCCATCGCATTGCTGTAACTATGATCTCTCCCACTTTAATGATATCAAGCAGCTAACCTTATTGCCAACTATTGTCTAGGGCCCCCCCCCCCCCCCCCCCCCCGTTTGGGGAAAGGGGCTAATTAGTATCGGAATTTACTGCCTTCACTTTTATTGACTTGTCCTACTTCTCCGATAATTAACTAATGAGTAAAGTAATGAGCTATGTCATTCAGTCGTGCTGTTCAATTAGAGTGCAGAATCAATTATTGAAAATAGTTTCTGATGCCAACGCCGTCTGGAATGGTGAGTGAGAGTGCATGCAGAGGGAGGACAGTACTTATTTGACCAAAATGAAAGAACTTTAAAGTGTTTCTAACTTGATAGAAAACCCACAAAGTCAGGCTTTAAGTTCCACCTTGTCGAAGTGAGCGTAGAATACAATAACTTTACCAAGTCCTTTTTCCCTCAAAGTATATTGTTTTTTTGCGATTTTTCAAATGTTATTATAAACTTGCACTTTCAGAAGTGCTAATGAACGAAGAACACACCAGTTTATTGCAATACATAACCCGACACAAGATTCCCCCTCAAAACCCAGCGGAGCTGGGATGAGCTCTCTCAGTAAACAATGTGTCATTGAGGTATATCCGAGCTTAACAAAAACATTGGGTTCATTATAGAAAATTAATTAGAGTAACATACTCCCAAGTGTTTTGGCTGATAATGAACTCTCTATCTTGTCAGGCCAATTTAGTCTGATGCTCTTTGATAATTATGTTTACATCAAAATCATACCCCCTGTGATGAAATATGTTGGAATTGATCATGTGGTTCAATATTATAAAGTAAGATGATGAATTTGTTTGCTTCATTATAACTGTTTTCAAAGTTTGAGTTTGGTATTTATGGTACAAGGAGCTACATTTAAAGTCCCTAAAAAAATAAATTCTCAATCAGCTTCTTATTATGAATAATGGGGTCCTACATGAACACAACAGGTCTCACTTGTTTTTTAAATAAATATAGTAATATATATATAGTTTTACTTTTCGTTTTATTATTTCTTTTGTTTCACAGATTTAAAGTGGGCGGGGCTCAGTTGAAAAAAAGGTGATGTCACATATTTCCATCCTCCAATCAGAGTTAAGTAATTTTTAAATCCAAATACAATGACATTTGTGGGGATATTTGCATATAAACATTACACATATTGAAAACTAACTGCAACCTCACAGTCCCAATGAAGCTGATTACATTTTTGAGTGTTGAAATAAAAAATAATAAAAATACCCAAGGAGATTTATTTCCAAACTTTAGCTTTGATTGTAGTTAATTTTGGGAACTGGGCAAGTTAAAAATGACTCAAAAAATTCTGTAAAATAATCTGTATTGTGCAACTGATTTTCACACCCCATCATATAGTGTTTAGAGTAAATACTCTATTTTACTTCCACTTTATGGGATCCCAGAAAGGGAACCAGCCTCAGTTAAGCAATATTATGAGATGATTTAAAGCACTTGTGGGGTCATGCCAGTAATGGTTGGAATGGCAGAAACATGAATAAAGATATTTGAATGAGCTCCCAGTTTCTTCATGGCTGAGTCATTGTTCTTAAAAAATATCTGTATGAAGGTACATGCAAAGTGGCTTACGCAACAGCTATGGCAGTGGTGGTAGTGTGAGTATACCTCTGTGTGTGTGTGTGTGTGTGTGTGTGTGTGTGTGTGTGTGTGTGTGTGTGTGTGTGTGTGTGTGTGTCAATGTCAGTGTCAATGTCAGTGTCAATGTCAGTATCAATTTAATTTGGATAGCACCTTCCATTACAAGTAAACCCAAAGTGCTTTACATTAAAAACAGCAAACACATCAAAATGAAGCATGAATAGAAAGAAGAATACAATAAACACAACTAGGCAATCAACAAAAACAAATGTATGTATGTGTGTGTGTGTGTGTGTGTGTGTGTGTGTGTGTGTGTGTGAGCGCCCACAAAAAACTTGCGCTGATAATTGAAGCGCCTGTATATTTTTGTTTAATTAAAAAATAATATAGGTACAGTAATTAATCAGTTTTGCATAATATTAGAGGTTTTATCAAGAGACGGGAAGGGGAAAAAAGCGGGGGGTTAAAGTCCTACAGAGAGAGAAATGGGGGCGAAGACATGAGAATCCCACCGCAGTGTTTTGGCGGTATCAATATTCTATTAATATTCACAATGCCAGGGGTCCCGGCTGGTATGCCAGTCAGTGCTGAACCGATGTGACAGGCTCACAGAAAGACGCTAAAGCCAAGGACATTAAATTCCCCCTGACAGCAACCTTGGAGACCGTCCCAGGCACGCGTCGCTTTGACTGCGGTAAATCAGAGAAATAAACTCAAAAGAACATAATGGAGTCGGTTCTCATCATTATTATGACAAGCAGGTTTATTTAGTGTACAGTTGGCTCTCCTTTTGCTTGTGTGTGTGTGTGTGTGTGTGTGTGTGTGTGTGTGTGTGTGTGTGTGTGTGTGTGTGTGTGTGTGTGTGTGTGTGTGTGTGTGTGTGTGTGTGTGTGTGTGTGTGTGTGTGTGTGTGTGTGTGTGTGTGTGTGTGTGTGTGTGTGTGTGTATGTTTGTGTGTTTGTGATAGTTGACAGTCACCCCTGGTTTTTCTTGTTAGAGCTCAAGACAAACCACCCCTGGTTTGTCTTGTGACTGTCAACTGTCAAAAAACCCTGTAAGCCAAAGCTGCTGTTGGACTGTACATGGAGTAAACCCAGAAGATTAGAATGAAACCCACTAATTCTGTGAGAAACCTACAGTCATAAGTAGCAAATAGACATACTATGGCGAAATGCATTAGGGACAGCACCTGAACTGTTTACTCACGGATTAAGAAAACGTAAATTTAACTTATTTAGCAGTGGTGCACTCACAATCTTAAGCTAAATGTGGCTCCCCAAAATGTTTTTTTTATACTAATTATTTTTAGATATTTCATCAAATATACATATTGTTGTATACAATATTTTGGACTTCAATATATTAAAGATATATTGATCTATATTTTGTGGTATGTATTTCACAGCTAGCGCTGCTGGAGTAACAAAGGTTTAACCTCTGGCCATATTCTCATAGATCCAAGATGACACATTTCTCTATAATTCCTTTAGTAGCGTATACAGTATGTAGATTATGTGCTCTATGCTTTCAGAGATGGGGATAACCCTCAGACCTCCCTGCCAACTACATACTGTATTTGTTCTTCTGATTACATCCACAAAATGAGAAATAAAACAACAGCTTATGGCACCGCAGACAGCCTGAAGCGAGCTATCTGGGGGCCCTCTATCATCCTCGTCTTCCATTCCCCCTCCTTTATAGAAAGCCTTGGCCAAACCTTATCATCATTGCTGCTATTTGAATAGTATTACAGACACTGCGGCCAGGGGAGATGGAGATGTCATAAAAATTTTTTTTTGCTAGTTGTCGTCATAGATTAATATCACCAAATGACTGTACTGCTCCTGTTTTAAGCGTGGCTTTTGTAGAACGTGTCACAGTTTTTTTTTTTTTTTCCTCAATATGTCGTAACAGATTCTGGTGACGTTATCTTTCCGGTACAGCGTGACTGATCCTTCTGCATCTTGTCAGGCTCCTCAGAGAAAGGCCTTTTTGACATGCAAAGCCACGCTGCAGCAGGATTTGACGTGGCATGATGAACAGTCGACTTTTACTGTGGGTGACCTCCTAGTCTTAACCAAGAGCTGTGGTACAGTGGGTGTATTAGAGTAATGTGCATGTGCGTACATAAAGATATATGCCTGTGATGTGTGCATATTCATGTATATTTTTCCATGTGAAGACTCCAGGATCCTTAACACTGAGAATATATCAGCTTATGTGCCTGTGTATGCGTTTGTTGTGCCAGTGTATGTCCTGATGTGTGTGTGTGTGTGTGTGAGAGAACTGTGATGTTCTATAATGACAGATTCACACCTTCACAAGGCAGCACCAATGTCCACACGCTTAGGCTGTTGTCCCCATTCCCCCTTCTCCTATCCCGGCTTCTTCTCTTCAACTCGCCATGGCGTGAGCAGGTGACAAGCTCTCTGGAGGTGCGAGTGTGTGTTTACCTTTGACTCTAGTCACACACATTCTGTCAGGTGTCACTCACATGGATTTAATCGCGATTGTGCTGGGAATGAAAGGACTGCGGTGTGTTTTGGTGTGCGAAAGACGATTAGTCTGTACATACACAGATACACGCACGCTAGTTTGTGCTCAACAAGTGATTGTGTGCGTGTGTGTGTGTGTGTGTGTGTGTGTGTTGTGTGTGTGTGTGTGTGTGTGTGTGTGTGTGTGTGTGAGCATGTGCATGCAAAAGTTTGTGTAGGTCACATTATGTACTCTTCAGATGGCGTCTGTTAGAGCTTCCTGTCTCTACTTTTGCCAGCAAACAACCCGACTACTCGCACACACAAACCAACAAACACACTGTTCAATAGCATTGTTCTAAACAAAGACACACAAGGAATCTCTCAAACCCCATACACTACAAGCAACCTCGTCCTCCCTCTGCAAAACTCAGCACAAAGTCTTGACACAAAGAGGCACCAACGAGGAAGTCAGCACAAAAAAAATCGGAAGGGGTCAGCATATGTCCAGTCAGCGTACGGCACCTCGTAAGACAACTGTCCCAACCAAGCAGATTGGGTCTCTCCTACAGCTTTGGCATGGTGTGGCGTGCAGCTGTGTGTGTATGCATACCATGCATTTTACTGTACAGTGTGTGTGTGTGTGTGTGTGTGTGTGTGTGTGTGTGTGTGTGTGTGTGTGTGTGTGTGTGTGTGTGTGTGTGTGTGCGTGTGTGTGTGTGTGTGTGTGTGTGCTCACCCATGTCACGTACAATACCACACAAGTGAAGATGGGGCAGAATAGCAGGAGAGCTGCATGAGCAGATTTGGGTGTTGCCCCCAGGGTGTGTGTACTGTAGTCTCCATGAGTAGTGACATGACAGGCCTTGGACCCGTATTTTTAGGGGCTTCATTACACTTCAGGTTCAGGTAATGAGGTAAGAAGGCTGAATGCTATCTCCAACTAGAAGCTGGATTCATTCTAAGAAGCTCTGGAAAGGGGAAAGAATATAGCATCACAGTAGTGATGCAAGCACAATGTATTCGACCACATGCGCAAATTTCAAGTGTTTTCTGCTGCGTACTTCTAAATCTAACTCTTGTACACAGCTAGAAATGTAAACTAAGAGCAGGGGGGCATTTTTAATGTAGCAATAAAACCAACGCTGACTGTAGCTATACATTTTGTCCTTTGTGCATTACGCATTTCTAACGTGTTCTGTGATCATTACCCAAAAACTTGCAAAAATACAATTCTGGTGTGCTTCTTGATCCTGTGTTACTTTTCACTGGCACTGTGTTTTTGTCTTTCTCCGGATGCCATCAATAAAAAGGCAAAGGACTAAAAGTTTGAAAATGGGAAAAAAAAAGCTTGGGTTGTGAAGAAAGAACACCTCTGGAGGCCGCTTCTTATCTCTGCTTGAAGCTAGCTACTATTGAACTATGACTATGACTATGAATTAATGTGTAGAATACAAAAGAGCATCTTTTTGGTTCTGCTGCAAAACAATTTAGCTTTTCTTTTTTTTAAGCTGTCCATCGTGAGTTTGACAATGTTATAAGATAGCAATGCTAAATTGAGGGAGCACTCTTTTACGAGAAATTTGACTAACAATACATAGCCAAAATATAGCTAAAAGCTATTCAATTAAGTCAACAATCTTAAGTAACGGTGGTTATTTATATTATTTTATCGATTGTTTTATTTAATTTGTACACTCTCTGGTGCAGCTCACCTAATGCAAATGCCAGGATCAGATGAAACCAGTAAACACATATAAAAGGAGTAAGAAAATCATTTCATCTGTAGGACACTGACTGTAAAAGCATTGTCATTCTTGTGATAATAAAATCTGAATCATCATTTTTGTCAGGGGCACAGTGGAAACATCGATGGCTGCAGCACAGTCATGGATGTGGTTCCCTATTTGTTGTTTGCGTTCTGCCTTCCGCCACAGCCACTGATCCATCCAAAGTTAATCACTCCAAACGGCATTACAATTAGTGCAGTTTGGAGTCAAACATCCATCTCCTGGTCTATCTATCACCGTTTTTTTCTGTATGTGGTAATATTCCCCAATTAAAGCATTATTGTAGCCTACTTCATCAAGGGCTAAAGTAATCAAGATTAATCTCAGTGAGCTGACACGCGCTGTTTGCTAAGGAACACACAGAACAATTGCTCTGGGCGAGCATCATTAGGAAATGCAATAAAATTAGGCAAACTGATTATATTTCAGAACTGGGGAGCAAAATAAAAACACAATTTGGGGAGGGCTTCAATTATGGCGGCTGCGCTTGCTTGTTGGAACATCAGCCATTAAACCACTTTACAGTTGTAATGCTTGGGCATAAGTTTATTGTGTGCAGCATGCGCCTAGGAATGTGAGTTTGTGTGTACATCTCTGCATTCCTGTAGATGGTATATGCATGTGCGTATTTGTCTTCATGTTTGTGTTGGTGGGAGGAAGGTTGGTGTTGCTGGTGGTGAGCCTGTAGCCACGTACACAGGCTTCCAGCCAGCTATTGACACTGACTTGGTCTTAGCCAACGGCTGCAGCAGCCATTTTAGGCTCCGTTGTCAATTGGTATCTAATAGGGGTTAAGTGTTTTGAATTCTTTTGAGGGGAAAAAAGCCACCGGAAGGCAAGTTCTCATTTAATTATAGCTCGGATGGGAGATGGAATATATGTGCTGTATATTGTGTGTTCGGTGTGTATGTTCTACAGTATTCATGTGTATGTGTTTGCCACACTGCATTTGCATGTGTGAAATTCTATAGGTAAAGCATGTGTGCTTTGTTTATTTATTTGTTCCTGCCTTGAATAGCTTGCTGGTGAGGTATAGCAGGGCGATCTATTTATGTCATTCATGGCCACTCAGTAGTGAACAATACTCTGAAACACACACTGTGATTTGCCGGTTAGCAGTGAAACCGTTTTAAATGCTTATTAATCTTGCCTGAGGCCAAACTCTTCTTCCTCCTTCCCCAAAATGAGAAAATGAATGAAAATACATGAAAATATGAAAAATACCTTATCTTATCACCGTGTGGAGGTAATATTGTGTGATCCCTCGCTGAAATAGCTCTGAACATTCCATGAATATATTTTGAATATTCCCTTCGCCTGCGTTTGAATTGATGTACAGCAGGGCGTATATGCATTTGTGCCATCTCTCTCGTGTCACGAATCAGCCGGATCCAAACATTTCCCCAATCAACTCTGACAAGAAAGGACATTTAGTTTGGATAAAGGAATAAAATGAAATTGCCTTATTGTTTTTCCTCTACAGATTTGTCCTGTTCTCTCTCCCATACATCAGATTAGTGTACCTGGCCATAGATAGAAGCTAAGCTGAACTGACTGACATAAGTGATAACAGGCACAATGGAGGTACAGTATCTTTGTATTCAAAACCTCCCGGTGTCCATCAGGTGTGGTCCCTATCACAGCTGGTGTGTGTGTGTGTGTGTGTGTGTGTGTGTGTGTGTGTGTGTGTGTGTGTGTGTGTGTGTGTGTGTGTGTGTGTGTGTGTGAGAGAGAGAAGAGAGAGAGAGAGAGAGAGAGAAAGAGAGAGAGAATGAAACCAAAGAAAGAAAGAAAGAAAGAAAGAAAGAAAGAAAAGAAAAAAAGAAAAGAAAGAATGAAAGAATGAAAGAAAGAAAGAAAACAGTAATGATGGTGCATTTGGGCATCCTTTTAGTTTCTATTACTTTGAGAAAAAAATGTAGCCCCTTACAACAATTGCAAAAAAAGTCTTTGCTGACGTGCAGAAACCTTGCACTCCATATTCAGTCATTTTTATTTTTTTTCATAAATCAATGGTGTTGGTGTTGGTCACCCTTTACGTCTCTCTGTGGGTTTTACAAATATTGAACCAATGAAAAGTATTAAAAACTCCTTTGGATCCTCAATTTGAATAACTGAATAAAGTGACAAGGTGATATCGTCTGACTTCGTCTGAGTTAATCAACTCAATAAAACAGTTTACAGAATCACCTTTTTCCTTTCCTGAAAAGTAACATAAAAGGTTTCCACCTGACAGTGATAATCATGAAAGTGTGAAATTAAAATTCAGTGTTAATTTTAAGAATCAGAACAGATGTATTCCTAAAAACCGAGGCAACAATGTATCACTGTTTGAGGCCTGGCTTCGTTTGTATTCCACCTTTAAGTGTAAGTTTTTCTGTAGCGCTCAAAGTTAAAACACAATCGTTATTTTATACTGATCCACTCCCTATGGTCAGTTTTGGACTCACTGAATATTCTCACAGCCCATTCAATGGGGTCAATTTGAGATTTGCAGGCCACATATGGATGAGAACTCTCCAAATCAATACCATAACACACACATATGCTACTATGTGATAGTCATTGTTCTGAAAACATAATCAATATGCTCATAAAAAATACTGGACGACCTTTTGGTGCTCCATGACCCTTTTGCTTCTGATTAACCTTGTTCACGTTGCGCCACTGACCTGTGCCTATAGACCATCATGAATTATAAATGCACTTCATTATCACCGTGCAATCGTTAAGGGATATCATACCCTGCAAGTGTTTTTCTTTTGTCCCAAGTGGGATGATTTCCCTCCCTCATTGTTTTTACATGGTTGCTTTATGCAATTCGTCCTCTTTCTTCCTTTCTCTCGCCCTCCTTTCTCTTCTTCCTTTTTGCATATTGCCAGACCTCCGAGGATGGGGCAACAGAGGAAGGAGGCAAGAAGGAGAGAAATAGTTAACAAACTCTGCAAATGATTGATGGGCTAATTTCAAGCCCTGAATAAAGCAGTTTCCTAAGTCTGTTGATTCTCCATTTATTAGGTAATAGAAACATTTATCAAAAAAGTCCCATTTTTTGCTTAAGCAATAATTGCATTTTTAAGCCCTCATTAGGCCTTCCATGCATACATAATCCAATTGAATAAATACAGTGTTGGAGTGAAGAATTAATACCTCTCCTATGGTAAACTGAAAGTTGAGGATTCTGCAGCTTGACTCCCGTTCAAATGGAAAAGTACAGTGAAAGGTAGAACTTATGATCTAGCACACCAAAACCCTTCCGGTAGCTTAATGTAATATTTACTACTACTATAATTTTCCTTGTTGCAGTGGTCAGAGTGCAAGCACACCTTTCCCTGATGGAGGGTGAACTAACCATAATTTAGCTTACCCATCTTTGCAGACTGGCATTAATCTACTGTACTGTATTTAATCTAAATTAATATAATACATCACAGCAAATATTAAAATGACAACCAAATATTGTCATGTTCAAAATGAACTCCACCGACATTTGTGTTCGTTTCTGAGAAGACATTTGTAGTTGCCCATAGATACTAAATGTGTCTATTTGTGAATATGGAACTTGTACATTTGTGCTATTTGTTCAAACAAACATTGCTTTTATTGTCCAGAAGTATTTGGTAGTAAGGAGAGAATGCTAAGAAAGAAATAGCCTACATATTTGCTTTTCTGAAAGTTAGTTTTTGTTTGCATTGGAGGCTATATGTCATGTCACGTGATGATCACAGAGCTTTAGTGGAGCTTTTCAGTGTTGTATCTCTACAGTAGCTGCACTGCACGTCATGTGAATGGTGGGGGAGTTTCACTTTCTGTATTGCCTGGCCAGGAACAGAGGTTTTTACACTTTATCTCCTACCAGCCTACTGTAGCTTTAGCCCTTTGCGTATGTAGCCACATCAAAACAGCAGTCATGTCTTGTTACCTGGCAACGGTCCCACTAGCCGGCTAAGGCTCCTGTTCCAGCAGAGAGAGCCAGTTTTAATCACCTAGCAAATTCCCAGCACTGAAAACAGACAGGGCCTCAGCATAATCTTGTTAGCACGATGAGGCCGTTTTCAGATATCATTGCTAATCAAATCATCCCAAAGGCTTTGAGCCTGGTTTTTTTTTTTTTTTTTTTGGTGGGAGACGTGGTAGTAGTGGTGGTGGTGGTGGTGGATGCAGCAGATGTGTGTGTGTGTGTGTGTGTATGTGTATGTGTGTGTGTGTGTGTGTGTGTGTGTGTGTGTGTGTGTGTGTGTGTGTGTGTGTGTGTGCGTGGAGGGTGGAGGTGATGAAGCGGGTGTCTGTGTGTGTTTGTGTGAACACATGTGCATTCATAGAGTAAGGAGGGGGTTTGTGGTTTGCAAAGCATACCACTGTGTAAAAAAGAGGGGAGGAATACAGCAGACTTTTGAAGATCCTCTGCATTACACACCACCATACACGTATAAGCACCCATACACCCTTGTATATACTATATGTACATGCATACTCATCATCGAAACCCCCCCCTCCCCGCCTTTCCCTACAAACTCCTTCTTTGGTCGTGAGCTCTCACTTCAATTTGAAAGGCTCCTCCACTTCTCCCAGTAGATAACCTGCATTTTTTTTTTAATAGCCCAGAGCCACTCGCCAGCACCCAGAGAGACTCCCCAACCCAGGGCCCAGGAGAGCCTGCACAACAGAGAGAAAAGGAGAACAAAGCCAACCTGCAAAGTCTTAAAAAGTTAAAAGTGTACTTTGATAGCCTCGGCCTACCTATTGCGGCGGCGCTGATCCTACCCCAGGGAGACTGACAGCACCGCAGAGAAAGAGGGAATACAGAGGAGAAGGGGAAGAAGAAGTGGGCCACGGCAACCCCAAACTCTTCTCTTCTTCTATTTTCCATATCTACACGCGCACATACACAAGAGTTTGACACAGTATATTCCGAGATGATGGTTTTGCTTTTCCAGCACACGGCGAGAGCATTGGAATAAAATTAGAACTACTTTCCGCATTAGCATATCTATCTTTGAACAGTACAGTGAGTTGGAGCTTGGAGATACTGTACACTGTGCAAAACACAACATTTAAAGGTAGTGATTGTGCTGAGGGATTCACAACTCGAATTTCCTTTTACAAATCTCCCAGAGCACATTGATATTGTGTAGTGACACAAGCACATGCCTTATGTTGTGGGCATGTTAGTTGCAGTGGAATATCTTGAAATCCTGTATAAAGATCAGTGATAGCATGAGAATACTGTTCCACGTTTGAAGATTGGGCAGATTCCCAAAAGCCACAGTAGGCAGTTTGTTTACTACCATGGTATTCTCCAAACCTCCATCTTTCCTGAGTAAACTTGTGCGGAACAGTTCTGATAATATTTAAAGGCCTTATTTTGTTAAGTGCCCTTAAATTCCCAGATTTTGCTCATGATCTTAGCTCAGGTCATTTAAACTCTGATCTTAAATGACCTGAGTTAAAAAAAAAACAATGGTGAACTAGGACAAAATGTAGGGATTTGGGGCCATCTTGAGTGGAACAAAATCAGGGAGATGGGCATGGTGATATAATAGTAGCCACTTAGACTTAACATAGTCTCGCTTTGCCAGACCATCCACACGCTGCCGAGCAGAGGCGGGTCTGGCTAGTCCACACAGCATTCCAGGATGGGAGAAAAACGTGCTCTGGTTTATTGGCATTTCTTTAAACCAATCACAATCGTCATGGGCGGTGCTAAGCTCAGCACGGAGCCGCTGTAAAATAGTTGTGCGAGAGAGTACAAATTCCGCCGGATGCATGTATTTTCGCCAGTGTTTCCTTACACTTTCTTTGTGTCTGAATTTTAAACTCCAGTGGATTTATGAGGACTATGGTTAACTGCTCCTCAGATCTCTGCAGGGTAAATCCAGACAGCTAGCTAGACTATCTGTCCAATCTGAGTTTTCTGTTGCACGACTAAAACAACTTTTGAACGTACACGTTCCACCAAAACAAGTTCCTTTCCGAGGCTATTTTGCAGCGGCTCCATGCGGAGCTTAGCACTGCCCATGACGATTGTGATTGGTTTAAAGAAATGCCAATAAACCAGAGCATGTTTTTCTCCCATCCCTGAATGCTGTGTCGACTAGCCAGACCCTCCTCCAAATGCTGCGGAGGATGGTCTGGCAAAGCGAGACTACTATCTGGATAACACAATAAAAATAAGATTGTGCCACTGTTTCATAATGCTAGCAAGGGGGGTATAGCCAGTGATAGCATTATGTCCTCGCTCAATTTGCACAACAATGAAAAAAAAAATGTTTAAATGTATTATCAGTTATATTTTTATTTTAGAAATATTTATAATTGTCTTGTGTCATACAAAACAAGCAAGGAGATATACAATTGTAATTTTTAGATCTTAAGAGGAAATACAGTCACTACTTGAAAAACAGGTTAAAAATCTTCTTAACCGTACATTGGCTAGAAGATTTTACTTTTATTTTAATTTCTGCATTAAGCTGACCTGTGCCAAGATGCTGTCAGCTGCTTTATGACTAACTGTTAAATAATACCTTCTTTCAGAATGAAGCAGTCCATTACAAAGCTGTGCTTAAAAGGGCTAATATCAATACGTGAACCACTAAACATATATATGATCACATGATTAAAATAATCACTATTCTAAAAATATCGACTGATGAATTTCACTCTAAAATGATCCCCGTTCTTTCATCATCTCATTGCTGGGATGACTGATGAATCACTTCCCCTTCAACACCACATAAAGTCAAATGTTTCTTAATGAAGCCTTTCAGATGTCATCAAACCTCCATGTGGAGAATCATCATTTATGGTTTGTCATGAATCACCAATTAAAGAAACTCCCACATTAAGGTCTCATAATTGCTAAGGGGTGACTTTACATCAAATGTGGCAAATTACTGCCCACAGTGTTGCAATTTACTGCCTTCGCTAAAGCTGTTGTTGGGCCTTAAATCATTGACCTTAAGTGTCAGAAGCCCCTGTCTGATGAGTGTGACTGGTGACAATAAGCTTGGAGCGTTCCTCCTTTACAATAGCAGGGGGTGGATGGAACTAGTGTGAATGGATACAATCCCTACCACACACACATACACCCACACACACACAAACCTCCTCCTCTTCCCTGTTATTAAATTTGCCTGTTAATTTTCTCTAAGGGTTTGGTGTAATTAATGGACCAGTTTAGAATGGCCAGCGAGACCCGAGCCGCCGTCACTATCCTTGTCCCTGCGGTCAGTCATGTAGGGCCCCTCCCGAGGCCCACTGGGGTCTCCTCAGTGCGGGCGCTAGGCCCTGTCAGTCACTTGCCCTCCCTGGGACTGGGGCCTGTCCATCAGGAATGGAGTGATGGAAAGATGGAGGCAGGGAGGGACAGTATGGTTGGCTATGGCTGTGTTCCCCTCAAGTGGCTGTGGTTGTGCTCATCACTGCCCATTTACATTTCATCAGCAGGCCAGCTAGCCCTGCGCTGTTAGCACCACTGACTCATTAGCACTAAGGGGGAGGGGGGCAAGGAGGGAGGGAGGAAGAGTGAGGTGTGCAAAGGCCTAAGGCATCCAGGATCTAAAATACACCAGAGGGAGGTTTCAGAAAAAGAGCAGAGAAAGAGGCAGCTTGACAGAGAGAGAAAGAGAGAGAGAGAGAGAGAGAGAGAGAGAGAGAGAGAGAGAGAGAGAGAGAGAGAGAGAGAGAGAGAGAGAGAGAGAGAGAGAGAGAGAGAGGTCGGCCATTGTGCCTCTGTCTGATCAGATAAAACAGAGAGGAAAGGAGGAGGGATTTAAATCGATATGTAATAATGTCCATTGCTGTCTCTGGCCCTGCCCTTTCCTGGATGAGTCAGAGAATGAGAGTCCCTGTCAGTGGTTGGATGCATTTACACACAAACAAACAAAAATGATCTGCTTTTTGTGGCGCACATCTCATCTCCCCACGCCTATCTGTAGAAACATGACGTTTCGCTCCAATAAAAACTGTGCATCTCCAAATCTGGTGATTTAGAATTGTTCAGATGAACTGAAGGACCTGAAACCTTTTAAAAACCCAAAGGATTTCTGGAAAAATGTATTGTCACAAAGCTGAAAAGGGGCTTTTCATAGGTAATGATGAATGTAACAATGGCCTAGGAACACTTTGTCCAAGGACAATAATTAGATAAATAAATATACCTGTAATGATGAGGTCACATCTATGATAGAATGTAAAAAAAAAAAAGACCTGACCTGAATAAGATTTCACATTTAACAGAACCCAGAAATATTACACAACCTTTGACATTCTCACTTTGTGGGTGACACCATACAAATGCAATTTGCCTTCGTCAAATTAGCTTCAAATATACTATAGAGGTAAACAAACATATATATATATATATATTCTATACAAACTGGTACTTCCTGTTGGAAAGAGGTATGCTAAAATCTATCCATTTTAAACCACTGACATTCTAAAATAACAATGTTTTTGATTATTTAATCAGATGATCTATTCTGTGCAAAGATTAAAAAAAAAGTTTAACTCCATCTGGCCTTAAAGAGTCAACATAAATAGTATTTCAAAAATCAATGAGCAGTGCATGTACAACACCGTTTTAACTGTGCCAGAATGTCTATGGAGAAGCAAAGTGTTGTGCTCACTGTCAGTGTCCAGTCCAGATAACCAGAGACTTGGCTGGGGTGGTGAAGTGGGTGGGGGTGGGGGTCAGAAATTTCTCATGACTATCACACTACAGACACCAGAGAAAGAGAGAGCGAGAGATGAAAAGAGAGAGAGGTGTGTGGGGGTATAGAGAGAGAGAGAGCGAGAGAGAGAGAGAGAGAGAGAGAGAGAGAGAAGATGTATAACGGGATATGAGATTAAATACAGTATGTCTGCCCTCTTCTGGTCACCACCGCCACTATCCACACTGATGGGGGTTGGGGGGGGGGGGTCCGAGAGGGGAGAAGGGGAAGATGCAAGAGGCAGAGGGACAGAAATGTAGAGGAGGAGTAGATGAACAGCAAGATGACACAGATGAGGGAGAGATGAGGAGGAACTATAGCTGCCCTATAAAACGGATTATACATTTGTCTAAAAACAACCCTAAAATCATAAAGCAATTTCCATTACTATTTCTTATCTTGTGTAACCCTCATCATAACAATTAGCATTGTTTGTTTGTGCTGTGGTTATTATCCTATTCCCTTGTCACAAGGAAATTATAATTTCATATTAGGTACCTCATTTGCTGTTAATATTAATCCAATATCATATAAAATGACATTTCCAAGTGACTTAAAACTCCATGATATTCAAAATGTAATTAAACAGTGCTGCCATATCCTGCTATGTTCATGATTATTAAACCAATGGCTTGATTATGAGGTGGAAAAGAAAATAACAAAATGGAAATGGTTTGCCACTGTTTCTTGACTGACAGCATTGTTTCTAATCTCATTAGCGACAGGAAATTGACTGCAAATGATGAGTGCACATTCGTAATATTGCTAATTTACTTTTAGCGCGCAGGGTGTTTCTTCAGCACCCGATGTGTATTTGTGAGCCATAATTGCCACGGATCTGACAAAAGGACAGTCAGTGAATGACACACAAACTGGGTGTGTATGTGCCTATGAGTGTGTGTGTGCGTATCCATGTGTGGGGAGGTTTGCGAGCATGTGCGAGAATGAGTGTGTGCAGGAGCGGCTCATGAGTCTGTGTGTACTCGAATCTTATACATAAATGTGTGTGTGTGTGTGTGTGTGTGTGTGTGTGTGTGTGTTCTCTTGGGGCCCACCTCTGCCTTTAGGTGCTATTGGGGCAGGTGTGTAGCCAACAGGCAGCAATGATGGCTAGTTAGCCAACTCCGAGGTGAGAGGTTTAGTCTTAGAAGAGCTAGTTAGTGGTAGGCAGGATTAAGCTCTTTATGTCAATAGCAGATGACTCCTTATTCTTCTGTGCTGGTTCAGGATTGTTTGAAAAATTTCAAAAATTGGTCCCACTGAGGTTCACACATTTTGTGGTTCTATCTAGGCCTTGGGCACCAATATATGTCAACAATTATAATAATGTTTTTTTTTTTTCTCAGGTTATTCACAGGCCAATGTTAAAACCACATTATTTACAATCAATGGATCTGATTCTGCATCCTTGTGAGGGTCAAAATAGGACATCTCCACTTTATCAGAAAATAGCCTACGTTAGAATTGCACTGATTGCAGTCATTCAAAAAACTCACATTGTTATTGTATGAAACTAACCCTCGTTTTAGCCTACATTTTCAAACGAATTATAGTGCTGAAATAGACAGACAGACAGACAGACCGACTAACTGGAAATGCACTTGGCTTGCTTTTCCAACTCATTTTTAAACTTGTAATATTGTTTTCATTCATGCCAGTTTCACTGTAATGCATCTTTGGCCAGTGTAAAAGAGATGTCAATCTCATTGTGACATATGGGTAAATAAAGATTAAATATGAACAAAAACTATTGATTTGGTGCGGGGTGTATTTCTGAGAGTACAGTTACATGTCTGATGTGATAGTGAGTTGCTGTGCCAGGGAGTACCAGCGGGTCTGTGTTTGTGTTGGTCCATGGTTTACTGTGTTTTTGATACTGTGCCAGTCTGTGTGTAAGTGTGCCAGTGAATGACTGCATCCACCTGCTTTTGTGTTTATCTGTCTGTTTGCGTGTTCATATGTGCACTGTACATGTGTGGCTGATTGTGCATGTGCCTGCTTGCCTTTGTGCATGTACTGTATTTGTGCTCTCTCTGTGTTTGTGTGTGTGTGTGTGTGTGTGTGTGTGTGTGTGTGTGTGTGTGTGTGTGTGTGTGTGTGTGTGTGTGTGTGTGTGTGTGTGTGTGTTCCCCTGGGCTTTCAGGGTAAGCCTTCGCGGCCTTGTGCTCCTCATCAGACTCTGTGTCTGGGGGCATGGCTGTAGGGTGGGCCTCCACCGCGGGGACCCTGGGACCGATGAGGGACAATCACTGCTGCCTCATAGCTGCGAGGAAGGAGACAGACAGATACTGCATGGATGAAAAGAGAAAAAAGAGCATGAATTCTGTTTGCTCTCCCTTTTTCTTTTTTTACTCCTCTCCATCCCTTTTGCCCTAATCCTTCCTTCCTTTCCGTAAGGATCTGCAAGGAGTTTCACAAGATATCACCTTTCACAAGATTGTGTTTTGTGTGTGTGTGTGTGTGTGTGTGTGTCTTATTATATGTGTATTTTAAGGGAATCTTCTGTCAACACTTCCTCATCTCCTTGTCACACAGCAAGGCAGGCTTTTTTCCTGTAACAGACCTCCGGAAGGAGAAACCTTACCTTCCAAAAATCAAAAGAGCACACTACCCCTACATTTATCACTCAAGTATTGACAAGGTTGGGGAGGATCATTTTACACATTGTTATTACCTGCTTTTTTGCAAAACTGCAACAATTAGCTGGATTACTGATTAATTGCCTGCGAAAATAATCTGCATTACTTGTCATTTTGGATGGAATCCCATATGATACGGAGTTAACAAGAAAGTAATTTTCACCTTCTAGCGTGTGATTGGAATCATATTTATGCAGTTTATGACGATCACAATTATTTTCGTGCTATTTGAATTTCCAATTCTTCCTCCATTTTTATTAATCAATCAAGTAATCTCCAACAACACAGCATCTTTTGTGTTTTTCATTAACCATACCATTTGTCATGATCATTTCTTCATTTGCCATTTTCATTTTATTGCATTTGTTAAAAGGTTAGAGTAATGTATTGCTGCTCCAGGTGTAATAAGTTACATCTAAACACTGTGTATTGATCCCAACTGGCAGACAGGAGCCACCTATTATGTCAAAAACTAAACAATCAAGTGACATATTTCAGAAAAAACAGTGTTTCCATTCATGATTTAAGGTTTGGATATGAAATGATTGTACTATGGACACAAAACAGAAGTAAATGCCATATTGCTAACAACTATTTGCCAAATTCTCAATATTGTTTTCGCTGTTGTTTGTAAATAAATAATCTACAGGCCGTTGTTCTTACTCTCTGGCATGAGAAATGGCCGCTGTTGTTAATGATATTCTATGCAAACAATGTAATAAGGCAGGTTAATCAGGACGGCATGATTTTCTATTAGCTTTGTTTACTCAGTCTGCGAGGACTTCGGGGGCTGGTTTCATCTCAATAACAAAGGATCAGACTCAATGCTCAGACATTTGTTGCTGAAATCCACAATAGGAGCCAGTGAAAAACTAAGATACACTGCAGGGAGTGTTCTTACTGTGCTGAGAGAGCAGCCATGCCAGTGACAGGCCCTGTAGGTTTGAGATAAAATCTGATCTTAACAAACATCTTGCCAAAAAAAGTAACATGATAGGTAATAATGGGAATGAGTGAAGCCTAGCTCTGAAACAACTGTGTTGAAACCAAATATGTGAAATGATTGCTTTGCACTATACAAGCTGTCATAATTAAATTCTTACCTGAATGTTTCAATATTCTCCAATATTGCATGACTTCATTTAATCATCTGCCTTCTCAGTGTCTGTCTTTTGTTATGTGTTTGTTGTTGCTCTTTGACTTTTCAAAGTGTTTCAAAAGTAACACAATTACAAAACGCTGCTCTCTGACACATGACAGCTTCAACCGCACACTGATCAATTGTTCTTTACGCCGCACCCTGCTGCTTTCACTATGGATTCCAAATCTCAACCGGTGACTTCACCTAGATCGGATTACCTGCTCCCTTCCTACGATGGGAAGAAAAGTAGATTTCACCTTTCGCCCTTTAGGTTCTTTTGTCACTTACATTAACGCTAGGTAAGGTTCAACTTCATGCATAGTTCAGTGGTTCTTTGAATACCAGAGACAATGACTTTACCACAGTCTAAAGTGCAACAAAACAAGTTCAAAGCATGCACTGATCTGGGAAAATGGTACAACGATACATTTAGGATAATAAGTGGGGTTAAAAGTATTTTAATACCTGGATAATTTTGCTACCTCTAATGCTAGTGTAATTGGACTAGTGATTGATGGTAAAATACCTTCAGATACAAGCAGGTACTGAGAAATTTTAAGAAATATAGACACTTATTTGCTTTCTTTCTGAAAGTTAGATGAGATGAGTGATACCACTCTCGTTTGTATGCCAAATATGAAGCTAACAGCCAGGAGCCAATTAGCTTTGCTTAGCATAAAGAATGGAAACAGGTGGAAACAGCTAGCCTGGTTCTTACACGCCCTCATACCTGAACGACAGAATAGGTTGATTTTCAATGACTCCCAAAACAACATTTATTAGCGTTTTATTTAACGCTGTGATGCGGCTGCACGGTGGCCATTTTGAAAATGTGACCGTAACACGTGACCACGATGGCAGTTTTTCTCACATGACATGACATTATGTATTTAAGGTAACGGTCACACTTTTAAACACATAGTTAACGTTGTGAAACAATCACCCTATATGGTTGTTTCTGGGTGCGGACGGTCTGCTGGCTCGGTCCAAAAGTAACAAAATCCACATGCCAGCAAGTGTAAAAGCTAAAGTCTGTGGTTTTATGGGAGGTTATGTACAAGACTATTTCTTAGCTGGGTACAGTGTGTCTCAGTAGGTTGCCTGGCAACCTTACGGTAAAGATAAGACTCGAGGAGGCAACTGCGTCCGGCTACACACATAACACATAACCGCAGGTTGTCATTTTTACATTTGGGTTTTTGAACAGATTAAACAATGATAAATAACTTGTTACTCAGTGAGTTTTAAAGCCAGGCTAGCTGTTTCCTCCTGCTTTAACTCTTCATGCTAAGCTAAGCTAACAACTGCTGGCTGTAGCCTAGCCTTTTACAGTATTTTAATGGACAGATACTTATATCTGTCCATATATATATATATATATATATATATATATATATATGAGTGGTACTGATCCTCTATACTTCTTAGCAAAAATATGAATACCATATTCTAGAAATGTTTAACCTGCATGTGTAAATGTAACCCCCCCAAAAAAATTTGATCAGTGTCAACCTAATATTATAACCACTGAGTGACACAGCAGGAGTTCCTCCATGGTCTGTCTTGTCAGCGAGAGAGGGGTGAGAAGCAGGAGTGTGTGTGCACGCATGCATGTGAGCGGGTAGGTAGGGGGCGGGGGGGTGGCGAGGTGGAGGGGTCAGTGAGATGGAAAAACTCAAAAGATGAGAGTGTGTGTCATGTGCCATAACGGCGACCGCTCATCTGCTTTTAGACGGTGGAAAAGAGACAGCAGAGACACAGACAGACAAACCGACAGAAGGAGAGAGAAAGATGGAGAGAGAGAGCGAGAGAGAGAGAAAAGAAGGGATGATCAAAAGGATTGCAGCCATAGTGATGAGGCATCTGACTGGATGGACGCTGTCTCCATCCAGTTTGCTCTCATCAATGTCAATGCTTCTCTGACAGACATGGCGCAGCAGGCAGGATCTTGATGCCTTACACTCTTACACTCCTGTCTGCCCACACTCACCCACACACACACAAACACATTTTTCACATCACACCAACGCCTGTGTGCATAAGCTAACACAAAGCTAATAATGGCATTTTGGTATTGTGATTTATTACTAATCTGTCACTCCAACAGGTAGTGTGTGCTTATCCTGGAAGCAAATCATGTATTGTATGCAGCTTGTTTTTGTCTTTTAAAAATGTACCTGTGTACCCACCTTTCTCTGAACTCTGAAGCACCTAGGACATTTTATTTTTCAGACAGGATGGCAGTAACCAGATCCTTTCTGTTGGGAAGACACAACACAGTATCTTTCACCTGATCCTTATATCCATGTCAATAGTTGTGCTTTGGAAATCCCCGTCACCCTATTCTGTCGTGTATGCCTGTGGCCACATCTCTACGGCCACGGCCACATCCCTACTGCCACACACACTTCTGAGTGAAAGCAATTGTTCAGGATTTGGGGTAAAAGTCCCTGCATTGCTAATCACCAAATATGACTTACTAAATTGTATGCTTAATTGCATGTGAGACATAATGGTCATTGGATACACTGTACTTTGTGTTAAACAGAAAGGGTCAACAACAGGACAAACCTACCTAACATCTTTTTGATACTGACACATTTTTCTAAATAAGTATTTTCATATGCAATTCTATAAACACAATGTATCAGGTATGCCAGTAAAACCACACTTTGTTAGGCAATGCTTCCTTACAAGTCACTGTATAATATATAATACTAATAATGTTACATTACAAATGAACATGGTATTTATCTATGGTATTTTATAGTATGAGTGATCTTGGGGCCATTGAATTCATTCTGAACCTGTTGCAAAAAAAAAAATTAAATTAAATTAAAGTAAACAATTTTTTGTAACAATTTATATTTTGTACTTGGGAATGTGGTAAAGTGCACTACTTTTAGTTTTAGGGAGGAATGACATTGTGTGCCGGATGTGTTTAAATGGGGATGGACTTTGAGTCATGGGTGGATTGATTTAAAGGGGACAAATATATATATATATATCAGACATGAGGGGGCCTTACAGAAACAGGCGCTTCAGACAGAGGGGGAATACAGGTATATTCAGACAGACAGTATGAGAAAAATAACGTGTTTTTTTTCAAGTAGAAACCCAAAACACAAGTATGCACCTGAATATATATATATATATATCTACAGTATATATAGTATATATACTATATATACTGTATATAGTATATATATATATATTCAGGTGCATACTGTCTGAATATACCTGTATTCCCCCTCTGTCTGAAGCGCCTGTCTCTGTAAGGCCCCCTCATGTCTGCTCTGAGTGGTCAGCGTTTCCGGATGACATGGAAATCTCACTTTTTACAATATAGGACCTTTAAGGGACAAAAAGCGGACAGATCTGACCTTCTAAATAACTATTATGCACGAATCCAAAATACTCCAGTACTTTCCAGGGGTTGCGACAGGTACTTGTGAGAAGATACTGTAATATATGTTGATATATTGAGTAATAGATCTGTGAGTTTTCAGACACTTACTCAGAGACAGGATTGTTAAGTTATCACAGCAAACATTTTAGCCGCAATCACAAGGTAAAGAGTAGAATTACGCCGTTCACATTGCAAATTAAATTGCATGTATTTGGTTGGCAATCCTGTGATGTTTATTTTTTTTTGTTGGAGCCCTGTGTTTGCACCGCCACCGTGTCAAAGCACTGGTCTTATTGAAATGACTAAAAGGGCTGCGATTTACTTTTCTCGTTTTTTTTCGGTAAAAATACAGCCTTACAATGACTTCATTCTAACCCTATTGGATAAAATGACATTTGATGTGGCTGGACACTATTGCTTCATAGGCACTATATGCAAGTGGGGAAAAGTAGCCTAGAAATCTAGACGCACCCTAGCGGCAGCAAATTTAATTTGCAGCCAGGGGGGGTCTAGGCACTCTCCGTTGACTTGCGAGCTGGAAAAACCAAACTCTGGTAAGGCCAATCACATCGTGTATAGAGTCGGTGGGCGGGCTTATGGCTGCTGCTGCTGCTGGGAACAGCGGTCTTCTGGAATACTTGGAGTTAAGCTTTTCTTTGAGAAAAGAACAAAGAACGGCACAGAAATCATTCTTAAAAAAGGAAGATGTGTTCGGAGTTTTGCCGACCGGATATGGCAAAAGTTTTAAGTTTAATCTATCAACTAGCTCTGCTACCTTCTTCGTTGCTCTTCCTGGTTGTAGCGCTATCCTATTGCGTGCAGAGGGAATTTGAAAGACAACCGTTTATCCCGCCCCTCGGATTGAGCTCCGTCAAACGTGAGTTCCCAGACCCAACATCTTGATGTGGGTCTGGCTTGTCAGCTTTTTTTCAGAGAAAACCTACCAAACATCGATGCTCAGAGCAACAAATGTAAAAGCCTTCAAAAGCACTGAATCACTATTGTGTTTTATTAAACAGAAATATGTTGTGGACTCCTCACAGTATCAACTCAACCTGCTTGGATTTAGGCTGTTTAACTTCAACAGCTTTTTAAGAGGAGATTTCCCAGCTCTGATAGACACCGTCAATAAAGCGCGCTCCCATAATGAAGTGCTGTTTAGCATTAGCTATTCATAGCTTCAAGTGGGAAGCATAACATCCCACGGGTCGCTTTCACTCTTAAACCACAATAATGGCACTTTCATTTAACCCCTTAATATATGTTAATCCAGGGATGTCAATGGGTTCTCTTAACACTCATGCACAGGCTGTCGGGGGCCGAGAGGCCGGCGAGGAATGAGCTGAACACACAGACAAAGGCTGGCTTGAAAGACTGCCCTGATATTTGATTTAATAAGAGAGCCTTCCTTAAAACAAAGGCACATTGTTGGCTCTTGGCTCTGTGTGCTATGTTTGGTGTGTGTGTTTATCTGATGGAGAGCGGGTTGCATGTATGACTGCATGTGTGTGCGTGTGAGTTTTATCCACCCACTTGCTGGTCTGCCCAGGCCCTCTGTTTGTTTCACTTCTCCTGGATGGGTTGCCAGTTTGGGAGACTCCATGCCTCAAACGGCCAGCAGAAGGGTTTAAAGATAGGGCGGGGAGAGGGAACGCGATGAATATTTAGGGCCTATTGAAATGAAAATCTCAGCAGCCTCTGGAGACCAGGGCTTAGAAGTCATTGCCGAAGGGATCTCCATCTGCTTTTACCTTTAGCTTCTCTATCTATCTATCTATCTATCTATCTATCTATCTATCTATCTATCTATCTATCTATCTATCTAGCTATCTAGCTATCTAGCTATACATGTATGAGGTGGCAGAGGTGGGTTTACGTGTCTGCAGTCACACACTTAAACATGGTGCTGTGCATACCTGCATGCAAACCTAAACCAAATTTCTAGTAAAGTCAACTAATTCGGGATAACAGTGTGCGTCTCTGTGTGTCTGTGACTGTGTGTGTCTGTGTGAGTGTAAGTGTAAGTGTGAGTGTTTGTGTGTACGTTTAATGTAGTGTATGTCTCATAGAGGCCTGAGAGGTGCATGGCTTTGACAGAGGCAGCCCACAAATCAGGAGTAAATCAGGACCTGGGGGCATGCCGGCTTCACTGAGGGGGAAGTGAGACATATTCACTGAGACCAAATCAGCCTCAATCTGGCCTCAGAGAACCCTGTATACCACTGACCCAACAACCAACAACCACCCCACACACAAACACAGCTTGTCTGTGGTTGTGCGTGTGAGTTGTGTGTCTATAGATGGGTACAAGACATATTGTCTAAGTATTTACCGCATAGTTAGATTCCAATACAAACCACTTCAAACAGATGATGGTAGCGTTAATGAGGCAGATGCTTCAATCAAATCAAAATTCCCAACGACCCCCCTCACTGAACAGTGAACTCCCCGCATAGTGGCAGTATATTTAGACATATAGACAACACTGACAGTCGATGACATGGACAAGACTAAAACTGGCTCAGGGACTGTCTGTATTACAGTAAAAAATGCCGCCACCCAGACATGATGAAACGACGAGGAAACAGCCGTTATAAGAGGCTTTAGATTAACTGTATATTCAAGATTTCCTAAACACCTGCAATAATACCTGCCATCCCTGAAAAGTGTGGAGGTGTTAGCAAGAGCAGCATGGTTGCTTTGGACTGATATCTTTGTTTCTCCTCTCCTAAAGCTGTGGCACAGTTTTGAAGAAGACAGACATGATACATACAGGCCGACGCATTGAGTTGTAAAGGATACATTTTGCTTTCAAGAGGAGGGACGGTATGATGAGACATGCTGTAAAGGCTCATTGTACGGCTTAGTACATGTTTGACTGCCAGCTGAACAGGTTTCGCAGTTTCCATCCAGCTGCTTTTGAGTTTTCTTGGCACTGAGGTATCAATGTATCACATCAGAACAATAATAGCCCACATCCTTAGAAGTCCTTCACATCCCTTTGATGACAAACTGTAGTGTTTGCTTTCTAAGATCTCATCACAACCTTAGTTTTACATGAAATGAAATAGAAACTCTCAACGTTAGGATGCTGTGTACAGTCCGGAAATGCAAGAAACTATTATGACTGAGTTTTTTTATCATTAATTATTACCATAATTATAATTTTTTTTAAATCTTCTAAGATCGAAACTGGATATCACTGTCAAAACACGTATCCATTTAGCTAATGAGATAACAAGCACTTGAATTAGATAACACAATATATCCAGCTGAGAGTAAGAACCTTTTGTTTATTATGAAAAATAAAACATTATGAAGACGCGGCTTTAAGTCAACATGATCGCTAGACGCACATTATTTAAAGACATGTAAGTATTTGTCTGACGTGGTAGTTTGTCGTTTTTAGTTGGGTGTCAGTGTTTTTTTCCTGAGCCAGGGTGCATGTGGCAAATCTGAAGGGCCTTGTGTTCACCGGCGAGCTCTCTGCCAGACACAGGCCATCCCAGGTCACCGCCACTCCACAACCAATCTGTGTCATCACCACCACATTTTCCCACTCCCCTGACAACGTGTTACACCCCAATCCGTCCTCCATTGCTTTCTACGCCCCCTTCCTTGCTTCTCTAAATCCCCGCTCACTTTCTCCTTTCATCCATTCCCTCTCCCTTTTATCCACCTCCTCACCCTCCTTTATTTTTCTAAACCACTCTCTCCAATTCACTATTTTATTCTCCTCTTAAACCTCCTCGTCTTCTTTTTTTCCCTCTTTCTACAGTATCTCATTCCTCTTCCTGTTCTCATTACTCCCTCCGTTTCCTCATGCCTTTGCTATGCTTCCTCTCTCTCTCTTTCTACTCTATCCCTCCCATTCTCCAACGCTCTCCTCACATCAGAAAGTGTTGGATTTTGACATCTGCCTGCAGGAGCAGTGACCCATGAAGTAATTAGAGGAGGAATCTCGCCTTCTCTTTCTCCCTCCACCCCCTCCCCTCCATCTTCTCCGCTCTCTGTCTGCTCTGAGCCGAGGATCATATAAAAAGCTGGTCATGTTTACTCCCTGATCCATCTAATTTCTGTAACGAGGGCCGAGCGGGCCTCATCTCCTTACCGCGCCACGCTTAAGCCAAGGCGTTGGGCTGGAGAGGCGCCTCAGGCCGCCGCAGGGCACCGCGGAGCCTCAACCACACCGCTCAGCCGCGGAGACGAGACTGGGACCTAACCGGATTAACTCCCAACCAGCACAGGTGGAGGGACCCTGCTCCAAAGAAGCACACACACACACACACACACACACACACATGCATACATGTGCAGACAGAGCGAGATGCAACTTTACACCATTTAATGTATCATCAAAAAAAGTGCTGGGATGAGACATCTATGTGATTATATGTGTGTGTGTGTGTGTGTGTGTGTGTGTGTGTGTGTGTGTGTGTGTGTGTGTGTGTGTGTGTGTGTGTGTGTGTGTGTGTGTGTGTGTGGTGTGTGTATTTGTTTGTGTGGCTGTTATGTGTGTGCTGCAGAGAAAATAAATAAAGTAAAAAACTTCAGCTGCTGCAATATGAGATGAGAGAACACAATTATGAATTGCTCCAGAGCTTACGGCCACTCCGGTGATAACTCTCAAGTGCTGTGGTATCAAATTGCTAGAACATAGAAACACACACACACACACACACAAACACACACACACACACACACACACACACACATATACATACAGTACACCCCCACCCACAATTGAAAATGTTTGCCCCTGGATTGCAAATGTAATATGTAGGATAAGGGTTGATGTATAATGCAACAAAGTGAAGTCTGAAGGCCATTCCAAAACATGACAGGCTTGGATGTCAAATGTTTTGCTGGGCATCATTAGAGTGTTTTTCCATGGCCTAATTCCCAGATTATTCATTTAAAAAAGTCTTGAGGGATTTTTCTGCTTACTTTGTGTCAGTGCTGCTGGTAAACATGGTTCAGTTCGCCTTATAAGTTTATTGTACAGAACAGTAGACACTGTTTATCTCTGTCCAAAAAAAAACACTGGGGGAAAAAAGGGGATCAGTCCCTGTTATCAACGCTATTCATGTAACCACAAAATCAGTTTCACTTACTTTTTTTATTCATGATGTTTTTGGTATAGATAGTCAAGATAAAACCAGCTTCTGCTCCAGAAGTAACTACTGTACAACCCTTTAAAATAACCATGCTCATCAGTATGTTATGCTTTTCATAGAGGGATGGTCATTTAAACAATTTACAGTAATATTTCTGTTTTTACCAAACTTTAATGGATACCATTTCCCACAATCCCAAAACAATGGCTTGTCAAAAGTCACAATTTTTGGCAGATTGAGGCCTGTCAAGTGGCAAAAGCACAGGGGCGGCCAAACAGTGCAGAGATTACAGCTAAATTGTTGGAAAGATTACATTAAAAGAGAGCATGCATGCAGATAGGCTTACCTGTTATGTTTATAATAGATGACAGGTGAAAAAGGTTGTTGCTCACACTGCTACAGCTGCTTTTCTACTAGTTACTACTACTGCTATTACACAACGTGACTTAGAACAAAGCCATTTAGAGAGCATTACCAGTCACAGTTTCTGACAGTGTCTCCACACATTTCCATCATGTAGGGTACAAGGTGTTCTGTTTCTTCCTGCTGTGATCCAGAAACGGTTTATGAAGCACTGGCATAGCTAGCACAAGTGTGTGTGTGTGTGTGTGTGTGTGTGTGTGTGTGTGTGTGTGTGTGTGTGTGTGTGTGTGTGTGTGTGTGTGTGTCTCAGTCTGTCCTTTCCTGTGCCCGTCCCCCCGACAGCTTCAGGCCAAAGACACTGGCCAGAGCAAGGCCACTCTAACCCAATTGGACCATCAATTACTACTGATTAGCCTCAAAGTAGCATCTGTCTCAGGAAGCATTTAACCAATATATTCTCCATAGTGGCATACGGCAACAGTATTAACTGTCATATGTCAAAGTGGTTTAATAGGGTTATTACATTTTTGACATGTTCAAAAGTGTGCGATTTGGCGAATGGAATGGCAGATAGAATACAACAGGGCACCTGGCTGCTGCATTTCTGCATGTCTGTTTTCTATTCATGGTAAGAAGGGAAATTGAAATGATTTGGATTGATGCTTCTTAAGCAGCAAACTAACATGTTTGTTTTTGATGTAGAAGGATGTTGTAATCAAATGACAGCTAAACCCATATATAGCAGCATTTTTTTTTTGCCACTAAAGACAAAAAAGAAAACATATAAGAGTTTAAGTATTGTCATTGCCTGCATTTAGCAGTTACCCATAGTGCCACCTGAAGAAAAAGTCTGGTCTTTATTAAATAACAAAACTTGCAGAGACAAATTGTTAGATTTTATTTACCTCGTAAAGCAGGGAGCTGGGAGGGTACCCAGGGGAAGAGGTGTCAGTCAAGGCTATGGAGTTGGTAAAACAATCTGTCAATGTGATTCTGTGTGCATGTGTGTGCTCACGTGCGGGTTTTTGTGTGTGTTTGCATGCTGCTGCGTGTGTATGTGTGCGCGTGTTGGTAAAACAATCTGTCAGTGTTTTGACAGCCATGTCACACGCCGGGGATCAGTCTCGGGGGATCCTGCGATGAGAACTCCTGATTACCCCCTCTGTGCATGATTCCTATATTTAACCCCGGCAACCGTGACTTACATGTAGTACGGATGACTTGCTTTGCGGGGGGAAATTGTTTTTGCAGCAGGTGCGGAGGGTCGTACGGGGCATGCAAAAAAAGTTTTCAAGGTGACACGAGGCACAGTGGTGTAGCAATGAATTCATTTGCCATCTGTCTATCATTAAGGTAAGTTGTTAGGAAACAGCATCGCTCTGGCACAGAACAGCAAGTAAGTCACTTCGTCAAACAAAGCTTCTCAAACAACAGCTTTTGTGAGACACTGAGCCTTGAATCAAGTGTTATCTTCTGATTTAGTTTCAAACGGAGATGCTTTGATTATACATGTGTTGCTGCAGCAGCCTAGATCTATATTGAAGGTCCCATATTGTAATGTCCATTTCTTGGAGGTTGAGGTGCTATATAAATACTGTTAAAGTATCAAAACCATCAATCCACAGAGAAATGCCCGTATTCAGAAACTGTCCCTTTAAACAAGCCATCAGGACTTCTGTACGGTTGTGATGTCACAACTATACTATATATAGGTAGAACGTGCAGCTACAGTGCAGTTACAGTCATTCCCCGGCTGCAATGACGGTGCAGAGACCCGGAAGATGGTAACCCCTCACCAGTCAGAGCAGACTGGGCCTTTTTCGGGAGGGGGACTTAAAGGGACAGTCGAAGTGTTTCAGACAGTGGGTGAATACAGGTATATATTTTTGGACGTAAAAGCATGTAAACATGTTCTAGTAGAAATCCAAAATACAAGTCTGAACCGGGAAATGAGTACAATATAGGACCTTTAATACACAGTCAGGGTGTTTTCATTCCTGTTAATCATGCAGGTGTCTTTACAGAAATTATGTAAAAAACTGCAAGCAGAGCTGGCCAGAATAACCACAGTCTTTTACTATTAGCCAATCAGCAGTTTCACTGCAGCTATTGGAGGTCAAGTGCCTTGCTCAAGGGTGTCTCTTCAGTAATTGTTGAGGAAGGGGAGTGCATTTTTTAACCTACAAGTTGGGAACCAAAATGGGTCAGGGGCCGCTTTATCGTGGGCGCCCTGACGACAAGAGCGCTAGTAAGTTTTCTTGAGACTTGGACCCATGATGAGGATAAACTTCTCAAATTTCAGTTACGGCCCGAGAGCGAGCCTGATGTCGAGTATTAATGGTTCAGTTGGGGATGCACAGAGTAATATAAAACCCTATGTGCTGCAGAAAAAAAGCTGTGGTAGTTTTCTCTTCTGTGTGTTAATGGCAGTGGCAGGGTGACATAACATAACTCTTGATTTATAAGGCTATTTGAAATGCCATCGCTCGCGGGGCTGTACCCATAGAGCGGGCAGGGAGGATCGCTGACAGCTCACTGACTACAGGATGGTGAGACAGAAACGCCTAGTGTGTCTGTCTGTCGAGCTCTCCCTCCTTATCTCGCCGTCGACCATCTTTTGTTCTGTCTCATCTGTTTTGTACAATCTTCTGCAAGTCTCTCATCTTGCTTTCTTACTTGCTTTCCATGCAACTTTCTTTTATCCATTGTTGTGGTAAAAGGGGTCGTAGCATCGTGGGACTTTTGCAGCTCAAACAGTTACACTCCTAGGCACCCATTAAGTTCAAAAGACACTGTAACTGTGATGGGAACCTTTCCACTAGGTGAAAACTAATACTTTTGGTCACCAAAGAAGTTAAAGCTCTTCAGGAAAAAAACAAAAAACTTGGGCAGCCTAATAGTGATATCCTTTCACATCACCTGCTGGCCTGTCAGCTACAGGGCATTTTTGGAAATTTTGTAATGATTGAATGTGACATGTTCACATAAGCAATTTAGGTATTGTTAGCAAAATGCAACAAGTAATGGCTGAAATGAGAGCGGGTTGGGGTTTAGCTTGAGGTCAAGAGCTGGAGGTGTGTGCAGGTATGAGAGTAATGTATTTAGAGACACACACCTGTTTAGCCCCCAGGACTAAAGCATAGTGGAGACAAGAGTGAAAGCAATCCTTTAAGAGCATTTGCAATGCTCTATAATTATCAGTGTGTGTGTTTGTGTAAGTGTCAGTGTGTGTACTTGTACGCCTGTAAACCGAGTTGTGCGCATGTGTGAAAGCTGTGGTAAAAAGCACGAACTGGGGAATTTTAAAGGGCGACACATGAGAAGTTGCATTGTGAGACACTAAATCTCTGTAGCAGCTAAGACAAAAGCCCAGGTGGGGTCACCCATTGTAATGCACATAAGTGGACATATATACGATACCTGTATGTAAGCATGTTCACATTACGGGGGACATTTTGGAAACCAACTGCTGTAACGCGATCACTGAAATATAGTAGGGGACACAATATGAGGCACAAGCAGGTTTGACTGGGTGGGAACTATTGTAGCATCAGTGCTCGGTAGGGGAATTCCTACGTGAAAAAAATCCCTACACTGTCAAACACGCTTTGGTGTTTGTGTATTTAGGTATGTTTGAAGAATGTTGCCACTGTATTGTTATTGTTGACGGGGGGGAACTGAACACCACATTAAACAGCAAGGGAATATTAGCAAAGGAAAACAGATAGGAGTATCATTGCATTAGGAATGTGGCTCCTGAATGAAAACCACGAGAGCTCCTTGAAATGATATTGTTTCACCGCAGCTATTTAATTTCTGACACAACATCACTGAGTCAGCTTGGGAAGCTTGCAGGTGGTCTACATGCTCCCTGCAGCTTCCCAGGTCGTAGAGGTATTCTGCCAACAGCAAGTCAATCAATTCTTTCCAAAATCAAATACCAATAGTCTGTAAAATCCTTATTTTATCTGTATATTTAGTAATCTAATTATTTATTTGAATGTATTTATTACTAATCGGGGCACACATAGACAGAATCAGTCACTAACTAGACAGATCACCAGTTGTGTCTCTTTTGGTGTAAGCATGTCATATTTTTTAAATACTAATATAAGTGTCTTTTTGAAATGTCAAATGGTCAAACCAAGCAAACCAAAAATCAGCACCTTATAGTCACAATTGGCTTGGGGCGCCAAGTATAATCCCTGTTGTGCTTAAAAGTGAATACGTTCCACTGTTGACACCATACAAAAACCAACACACAAATCTGCACATTGTTAAGTTTATTTTTGATTATGATTACTCATAATTTGTTGGTTTTCCAGCAATCATGCAATACAAGCATGATTGGGGAAACAGCACTAGTTGTTGGCTGTTAGAGAACATGAAGAAAATGCCCGGGCCAAAGACTTTGGTTAAAGTAGCAACCTGTGGGAACAGAGAGTGTGTTGCCTGTAACTGTGACTCATGCAGTCTGCCATTTCTGTGGTTAGGCTAACTGCTCTGACCCGAGCATCAGTCACCATCAGCCTACAGACAGGCTCTCAGTTTACCGTCTGAGGAATTCACCACCCTATTCAATGCTGTAAAACTATACTACAGTAATCCAGATCAACAGAAATCCTGAATCATCTACGTGAAAAATGTTGTGATCTGTTTTCATTTAAGTCATATATGCATGTGCCATATTTTTAGCACAAGTAACATCGTTCCTGGCCTGGCTGAGTATTAAATTATTGTTTAAACTGGAAGCCACAGCCAAATCACAGTGACGAAAACAAATCTCTGCACAGCCAAAACATTGTCAGGATTTTAAAGAAATTGTGTTGTCTTACTGAAAAATCTTTTAACGGATTAAAGAAGAGAAGTGCAAACAAAACACATCCTGGATAAATATAGTAAATCCCTGCCAGTTGCTTGCAACATCTTAACGTTAGCCTCTGCCATGAGTCATTGCTGTCTGGGAGGTCATGTTTCAGTCAGATTAGCAGTCACCTCGTGAATGCCTGTTTCCCAGTGATTAAATCCTTTAGGTTTTGATGATGATGGACTTAATGAAACCTACATGATCCCTCCTGATTAACTTGAACTTACACAACGAAATGCCTCTGTGTGTGTTTGTGTCTTTTGAGCAACTCATCCAAATCCATAGGAACCCAAATAACGTCAACTCTGACTTCTCAGCTTTTGGCCCTCCCAAATCTTCTTGTATCCAAACATCTCTCCCCCTTCGCTTTTTCTTTAAACACACGGCCCTGTTATCACCCTTGCTTCCTCTTCCCTCCTTCCCTCTCCCTCCTTTATTTTTTCAAAGCATGAGAACGGGGCCGGGGCGATTAAGGAATCCTAGCCCCGACTAATCACCCCGGACTGGAGCACTTCCGCTGCGCTGATTACCGAGGAAACCATTAAGGAGAAGAAAGTGGCTGGATCTTTCATCCTGGTCGGCCGGGCTCAGGGGAGGTCAGAGAGGGGTGTGTTTGATAGGCCATTTACCCTTCCTGTTCTTATTATTCCAGCATTTCCTCTATCTGGACTCAACACGACTGCAGCAAGCGGACCCCGGGCCCGTCTTGCCCTCCCTCCCAAAGGGCTGTAATCATTGCCATACTGGTGTCCTGGACTCACTGGGACGTATGCATGACACTGCGTTGATTCACAAACACACGTAAATGCACACATGCGCCCCGCATCTAACATTCCACTCGCTTTCACACCCTCACGCACGCTGGGATCTACTGGTACCTCGGGTTCACTACAGGTTTGCTTCTCCTGTCCCCCTCCTTCGTCAATACAGGGTCTAGTTGAGCAGCAGTGACCCTGGAAGAAACAGAGTACACACACATACTGTACAAGTAGCGCCCCTTCCTCCCTCACTTTGCAGCCCCTTCCCAAAAAAACAAAACCAGCGTGTTTGCGCGCACCAGGGCCTCATGGGTACTGTCACAGATGGCGCTAATGACGTGTGCCCCAGCAGAGGCAGCGCCCTCGTTCGCGCTAGACTGGTGACATATGCTCATGTCGCAGGGCCATCAGCGGAGCACGGCAGCCCCCAGTGTCCGAGAGACACCCCCATAACCCCGCTACTACGGCGACACAATGACAGACACAGACCCTAAACAAACAGAGAGCCCGCCTCTGCCTCTTTCTCTCTCTTCATTGTGTTTCAATCTGTTTCTTTCTCAGCCTCCCCCCTCCACCCACTGTCTGTTTCTGTCTCTCCCTGTTACTTCTCCCTCCCCTATGTTGTTCTTCCCGCCTCTGCCTTTCCCCCTAATGTCCCCAGTGAGCCTGACTTGATGGATGACCCTTTGCTTTGGCGATTAGGGTCCCCCGTGGGGGCCCCTTCCCTCCTCTGTAGGAATCCGGGTACGGCGGAGTGACAGAGCAAGTTCAGGCTGCCGCCTGCCTCTGAGTGTAAGCGTGCCCATAGCAGATATCAGGGGGATTGGTATAGAAGGGTGACAGGACGTATCAGCTGAGTAGAGTATCATGGTCGGTAATGGCCAAAGCACTTGTCTCTGTGTCCCGTGGTCTTCCCCTCCACCCGAGCTGCCGGTGCCCATACTGTCGCAGAGGGACTGAGAAGACACCAGATGTGTTCCTGTGTTCTGATCTTATTTCTCCTCCAGGCTTTACAGGCTTTTACTAAACAGTAATGTAAAACAAGAATAAAAAAAGAAATTTGAAGGAAGAGATTAAATTTGTTACTAAATTACATAACCTCTTATTATTTTCTAGGTAGTTTTCATGCTTTTCAATACAGTATATTGTTACAGTATCCAAAGGTGACACTTCAACAAAAAGCCCCAGAATGGGGGAATTCCTTGAACATGAGGGCAACCAAAAAGAGCATTTGCTGTCATTATCCCTGTAACCCTAACCTCCTCAGTATTACTGTAACTGCACACTGACGCACCATGGGTATCAATAACCCTCTAGAGACTTTTTGTACCGTATAGTGATGCCACATGGGCCTGTTGTACAACAGCATTCCTTCAAAAAGTTGTAAAAATGCTAAAAGGTAGCTGCGGACAAATTACCAAATTACACCGGAGCCCCTGGGGAACACAATGTGGAATCAGTCGAAAGTGTTGGAGAAAAAAAAAACACTGTGTCATGTTTCTGTAACCAAGAAGATGTAACCGTAGACGCCTTTTGTTCGAGATAAAGCAGAAAGCCAGTTGTCTCACTATTTGTTTAGAGGGGATGTTTAGTTGATGAGCTCATGCTGAGATTCACTTTTCCATGGAAATGGATTAGCTATAAGACGGGTGCAGTAATATAACTCCGCAATAATAGAAAAACATGGGTACTAGAATATGCATGCACAGCAAGCAATGTGTGTGAAAAGTTTGGAGGGAAATCATTAGCATTGATATTTGTTAATTTTGTCTCTGTTGCCTAAATTATTTATTGTTAGCTCTGCATTTTCAACGTGCCGTTCTTTGCCTTTGGTCTCAGAGCAGAGTTGCACTGACAAGAAACAAAAATGGGACTCACTGTAAGAATGAAAATCAACAACAGACAACAAATGAGTGACATTTGGAAATCAATTCATTTGTGTGGAAAATTGTAGAGTTGATGAATTTATAATTATGAACTTCTTTTGTAATTGGTAAAATCCCTTTGCAAACAGAGGCATTCGACTTTTTACTGTGGGACATGTGCTCCTATCCAGACTTAATAAATACACAATCTAAAGCACATGGACGGCCAGGAACTGTGTACTTTCTGCTTCCAGAGGGTTGCTTTTTCTCTAGCTTTGTTGTTTTCTCATTAGTATTTGTGTTTACTTCCGAAAGAAAAGACAGGGTTTACTCACAGAACAACATATTTAGAGGACCAAATCAAGAAACGGTGCATTCTTTAGAAATCAAGCTTCCTAAGCACATTTAAATACATTTAAAGATGTACTAATCATACATTGGTTTGAATGTAATGTGGAAAAGCCCATTTTGTACAAACAATGCACATTTATCACAACACTAAAGTACAAAGGCAAACAGTAATGAAGTGGTTAAAATGTGCCTTTTCAGTCAAAGCTAAGTAACCTAGTCCCTGATGTAACCTGCAGTATAGTAACCACTTCTGTTCATTGGTGATATGAGAGAAAACAGCATCACCTAAGCCGCTCCGGCCAGCGTTGAGGCGTTACTCATTCTAAATTACTGAATGGGACTTTAAAAACACTTCCTGTTCTCTTAAAGATACTAAACAGATCCTTCTTCTTCTTATTATTATTGACTCCCTGTGACTATAGTGGCCACAGAACAGTGATTAAAGAAGTTTTCAGATCCCTTACTGAAGTAAAGGTATCAGTATGGCAATATAAACGTTATGTAATTTACACGTAAAATATAAAAAATAAAAACTCTAAACATGATCTATATATTGGATAATTTAACTTAGTTGGGCCATGAGCAGATATTTAAATGAAACCACCTGAGATGTTCAAAGGGGCAATAGATCTTTGGTGGAACTGCTGACACTCATAGACATTAAGGGGCCCTGACAGTCCAAGCCAAAAAGGTTGGAAACCACAGTTTTAATCATTAACAATGCTATGTAAAAGCTTAAGCTTATAACACAAATATAGAAATAGTCAAGTATAAAGTATGAGTATCTCAAAGTAGACTACTTGAGTAGATGTGCTAAGTTACTTTCCACCACAGTTTCAATTCAACCATTAAAAGGAAAGAAATGTCCACACAAAGTGGAACCTCAGTGAACCAAGAGAAGAAACTCTCTTGGCATTTCACCTCCTGTCATGAAGACATTTTTTTTTTTTTTTTTTCATTTTCATTTTCCAAACAAAGAAGAATCAGATTCTTTACAAGCACGGAAAATTTAAATTCCCGATCTGCAAAAAATTAATGAAAAGAAAAAGGGAGAAATCTAAATTCTGCTGGAAGTCTAAAAAAAACCCACCCTGGTGGTCTTACTGTAACTGGTCATCATTTTCTTACTTAATGATAATGGAAACCATGTGAGGAACCTCTTGGTCCCGCAGACAAAGCAGGAGACTGCATGAAAAAGAGGATTGAAGAGGTAGCATATTTATGTTTCCCAAAGAGCTCACATCCGGAGATAATCTGCTGTATCCTTAGATAATCTTTAGCAGTTTATACGCACCGGCTGAGCTGTAATTAATGGCAGGGAAGCTATGCCATGGTGACCCAGGGATGTTTGTCCTATCACTCTATAGGCTGTTCATTAGCGTAAGCCAGAGCCAGTCACATCTTCTGCTTCTGATTTAAAGTTGGTACAGTATAGCAAGAGACATATCAGCAGACAATGCTCTTTTTTCAATTTAGGTGGTCTTAATATCTTCTGTCAACCTGGGACTATGTTCCCCATGTAAACATTAATTCAAATCTGAGTTGTAGCTCTCTAAGCAGACCTGTGGTATAGCCTATACCTAAGTAAAAAATAACTTAAAAAGTCAATGAAAACACACAAGTACAGGCAGCAATAGAAATATGCAGTAATTTAGTATTCAAACGGTGTTTTGGAAAATATGTGTAACTTAGTTTTGGTGTTGGATTGGTTCAATCTTAACTCACAAAGACTTGCCATGTGTCAAGATTTTATTTTCAGCAAAAGCTTTTCTGATGATTAAAACCATACTTCTTCTGCTCACTGACCTAAATGTTAAATGTTAACCTAAACCTTTTGGCTTTAAATATGACAAAAAATAGTGAGGCCACATTGTTGAATTATTACATAATCCTTTGGTGATCGAGATACGGTATGTAACTTTGGCATTGCTGTGGTCCACATGCATCTTTTTCTTTCTGTCTTCTATTTCTTCTTTCTTTCACTTTGGAGGACAACACTTTATTTTTAAACTGTTTAGAGCAGTGATTCCTAATCAGGGGTACATGCACCCCATGGGGTACTATTGTTAGTGCCTGGGGTACTTGGAAAAATTGTGAAGCAGAATTTGAAAAAATAGAAATATTGATTTGATTAAAAGAATATATCAGCTGTGGCACCTGAAGACAGGAATTTTAAACAGGTAGCTAAACATAATGAATACATAAATTGTAGAAATACATAGCTAAAGTATTGCATAATCAGCAGAAATAGTTAGCTAAAATTATTGACTGAACAGTCCAAATAGTTAGCTGATAGTAATGAATGATTGGTAGAAATAAATAGCTAAACATATTGCATAAGCAGCTGAAAACGTTAGCTAAAACTACTGACTAAACAGTTCAAATAGCTATGAATAAATGGTTAAACATTCAGCTTCACTCCCAAGTAGTAGTAGTAGTAGTAGTACGATTGCTGACCAAACCAACCTAAATATTGACAGTTCAGTTGTATGAAAAAAAAATAACAGTATCAATATTGATATAGTGTTGTTTGGAATACATTGGGAATTGATAAAGGGGTATGTAAATTAATCTGAGGGTACCTCAGATGGTGGGACTGTAGGGAACCACTAGTATAGAGTGTTTGCTTTTTTAAATGTGAATATTTCTTTCTTCCTTAGACAAAACAAACGTATTTAGTATTCTTAATAACAATATTGCAATACAGCGATAATGTTGCAACAATACAATTACATAAGAAATCAAATCAAATATACTCACAGAAATACCCAAACAAATACAGAAACATCAGGAACCTACAAAGGAAGGGAGATGTAGTCTTGGCCTCTAATCCACAACCAACAAAACCATATTATCAGAACCACTCTAATATTCCATATCCTTCAGCAATTCAATAAATGAAGGTTATTTTTATTCGTTACCACCACTGGCATCATCACCATCAGTAACAGTAACCAAATGAAGTTCATGCCATTACACTGAATATTATATATTATATATTGATCATGATATATTGTTCTATAGGAGGTTTGTGTGAAATCTTGCAGTTTCTCTTGTAGTATAAAAAATATATTTGTTCCTTTTCAATAATATGAATTGCTTTATTCATCCACTCTAGGTTGGTGTATTGAGTACACATAACCCAATTATTTTGGGTTTTTTGGTTTCTCTTTTTAGTCTTCTAGCATCACTTAGGTCACCTGTTCCTTTATGCATAATGAGCCTGACTTTCTTGTACTGAGAAATTATTATAAAAATGATCACTGCATCATGACCATGATTGTCACAGACGTCTCTGACTTATAAGTGAACGATCAGATGATTCCCGGTATGTGATCATCTTTCAGATCTGAAGCACAAATACAGTCCGTATATGAAAAAAAAAAAAAAAAAAGCTAAGTAAATTCAGACTGTTAACTGGATGAGTGTGCGTTCATCCCCACACTGTGAGATGTGTGGGAACTGTCCACTGCAGCCGCAGCAGCTCTCTGTCATGCCGGCTTCAGTGTCTGGCCTTGTCATTTTTCACCCCACCGCCGACACCGCAGTGGAAGAGGAGAGGATGTGTGTGTTTGGGTGAAAAGCACACCTGGCAGAGAAGGAGACCTATAACCCCACCCCTCCACCAATCAACCCCCACCCTCTCCCTTCCCCACCTCCTCTTTCTCCACCCTTCATCCCACCTTCTTCCCTTCCCTCCGTCCCAAGCCCTGAGGGGAGAGATGGATCTGTGTCTGGGGCTGGTGATGTCACTCTTGGCAACCTGAGGTTTGAGAGTTCAGAGGAGTGAACTGGAGGAACTATCTCACTTTGTTTACGATGCATGCAGACTCTGGTATATGCACGTGAAAGTTGAAACACTTTCTGTAAATAGGTCAGGTATTGTATACAGCTTGTTGTCAAGTCCTTTTATCGTTCGCTTTGTCTTCAAATTTAGGTAATTTCAATGACTTTTTTATACCTCAGGTAGAAAAAGCTTGCAGTCATCACATTTTATGGGGTTAATTTTCTTCATAGTGGGGCTGATGAGAGGCTCATAGTGGAAAAAATACAGGCAAACAAAACTTAATGGAGACCAGGAAGGGCATGTGTTTCCAGAGGTGGGGATTAAACTTTTGATATTCAAATCTGCCAGCCTAGCCAAAATGTCACTATACTGTAAGAGCCAGAATAGAAGAAAAAAAAACATGGCCTATCAAGTCAGATGAACTATTATCAGACTATAAGAAGAAAGAGCAGAACATCTATACAGATCTTATAGATCTTGTAAAACAAGCAGCAACGATGATAGTTAATCGCTTCAAGACATTTCAAAGTGTGCACCCTAAAGAGATACCTTATGTGGTTTGCATGTATACTCCCTCTATATAAACACAGACATGAAGACAAACAGCCCCACAATGCCCCGAGATGCTTCATGTGGCTGGATTCGTTTTTGAGGATTTAGGCCTTGTGTTCTGTACATTCGAGCAAAGACACGCAAGAGAAGACAGCAGAGCACATGTCCTGGAAGTCAGTCCGGATGAAAAGGCTTGTCTCTCTATCCTCTTAGTCAAGTCGTCAACACTGTGCAGTCATGCTGCAGAAGTTTGCGGATTTCTCAAGTCTTGACATTGTCCCATCAATTACAGGACACTGATGTCATCGCCCTATCTGAGTCTCGGTGAATACTTTCAATATATGCAGTCAAAGTCAGAGCAGTCAAAGCACTTTAAGCACATTTTTGACGCCCTCACTTTTTCCCAGTAGCTCTGCTACACATGCATGTATCAGCATTCGTGTGTGTGTGTGTGTGTGAGAGAGAGAGAGAGACAGACTGAGTGTGTGCTTGTGCCTGTGTGTGCATGTGCACGTGCAGTGATTAACACTCCCTTCTTGGTCTTAGATAAAAAGCATGAAAAATGGTATGGAGTCAAAAAAAAGGGCGTCTCCCTCGCCAGTTGTAGCTTTAGTTATCTGATCAATACCGTGCAATTACAGAGATTTATGTCGCCCAACATTCCAGGGCGAGTTCGTCTCACAGCCACCTGTGGAAATATGATCTGTTTTTAACATATCTAACACCGGGAGAGGAGAGAAGAGGTGAGCTACAGTAGTCCATTTCGCCTAAGTTTCCACTATAAACACATCTCATCCTTTATGAAATAGCAAAACAGACCAACTTAACGGTATGCCAAGCAGTACGCATTCCCCAAACAACAGACCATTATAGCGTGATTGATAGTGTGTGCCTTCTGTTTAAGTCAGGTTCGATGAGTATCTCAGAACCCATTATTTCAAGTGTGACTTAAGTGTTCAGGTTTAAGAGGGTCTGGAAACGTTTCTATCCTGTTGGTCATCTTCAAAACTTGACACAATTTCAAATGCTGACAGTAAACAGAGCCTAAGTGTATTTTGACACTGATATTCAGGTTATATGTTGTAAGAGGCCACACTCTAGTGTCATACTGTATTTACCAGAGAACAACAGAATGGCTCATGGGCTCCTATAGGCCATATATTTACATAGTTATGAATTTGTATTGCAACATCTGTTGATTTTTTGACAAGAAGACATTTTGAAAGAATAGCTGTTGGTCTATTGATTTATCCTATCTTAATGTTGAATAAGAATATAGCAGTGATGGAGTACTCAAGTCGGAGTTGGACATCGAATCCGACTGGAGTTGCTGTTCTCTGAACTCGTGACTCGACTTGGACAAACGCACTGATGACTTGGACTTGGACATGGACCCAAGGATTTATGAAATCGGACTCGAGTATTCATGAAATACTGTAGAACTCTGAAGTTGGATGAAGTTTCTGACTTCTGAATCTACTTTTATGTGTAATTCTCTGGACTTGTGACACAGGTAACTCGACAAGGACTCAACTCGGACTCTTCTTTGGTGACTTGGACTTGGACTTTGACTCAAAAACTGGGGACTTGAGACTTGACTCGGACTCGACAGTTGGTGACTAGACTACAACATTGGCATATAGAATACTTATTAGTAATCTACCTACCACTTAGCTGCATTTGCTGGATTTATTAGCTGGCTATTGAGCCTCTTTGGTTCTATAAAAAAAAAATAAAAAATTATTAATTATTGGACATCTTGACATACTAAATGTACAAAGGAGTAAAGCAATTTAATATTGCACTTCTTTAAGGCCAGGGTATTTGAAAGAGACAAAGAATGAATAAAAAGAATGGTCAAAATAAATGCAGAAAAGGCAGAGATATCATCACTTTCAAGCCCCAAAAATGATGGGTTCTACGCTTACCATAATGCAACCCCCCCTGATTGGTAAACAACACAAAAATTGTAATGCAGGCATTCGCATACAAGTGTACCCACGCTGACATAACCTTGATGACTTTATCAGTATTATTTATTTAGATTTTTAGAAGCCAAAGAAGGTATGATACAACTTTTTTTCACAGGCTGAGTAGTATTTTTCATGACAAGCAAACTAATCTTTATCTAGAAATGCATCCTGATATAGAGTAACATAGCTGGTTGTTGAACAGGTCCTGTACGATCCTGGAGTCATGATCACCAACAGTAAAGAAGATGTAGAAAAGAAATATAAGACTTCAAGGGGTTCCGCTATACAGTCTAAAAACGCATGCACTCCTCTAAACAGCTCATGATAGTCTGAGGATAAATGTTGTCTCTGGTCATTCCTGATGTCCCCTGGGCTGCTGTTTTAAGGCTTATCCACTGAGGCGCTCCTTGCTCTGTACGTGGCAACAGTGATTCTGGTTCCACTACATGGGCTCTGTAGGAATCCACATGGTTGTAAAGCTCTGAATCAGAGATCTGACTGTGAGGGCCTCTAACACTCACAGCTCCAACGGAGGATGGACTGATGTCCATTTTAACATGCGCATCATTTATTTCTCCTTCCTTGTGTTCTCCCTCACTGAATTTGTCCGTTTTCTTCTTTTTCCTTAATCTGCCCTTCCTTCCTTCTTCATAATGACTTATACAGAGGGAATGAGCAAAACTCTTCAGCCCCCACTAGCCCTCATCTACCCCATTTTACAGACAAGTTTATGGCAGAGTGATAGGAACCTTACTGCATTCGGCTCCTGCAGAGGGCCATAGCATCCTGGAGCTCAGACACTGAGTCTATAAATGCATTGTTTTGCTCTGACATACGGTTAGTTATATAGTCCAGATAGGTCCTGTCAAAGCAGGTTTGCTGTGTAATTACCTGAAGTGCTTAAGTTTGATCAGATTCGTTTGCAAAAGGTCAAAGCACCAAACGTTGTTCCAGTTCCAAGGGAATTATGGTCAGAGTAGTTTTACTTCCAGTAAACATAGTGATCTGTCAAGTTTTCTTTAAGGAATCCATCCCCCCCAATAATGAAACATAACCTTCAGTCCCTTATCCCTATCTAAAACTGAATTGGACTAAAAACGCCACCACGTATGGAGACTGAAGGCCATGCACCAAATTTGGTCATTTTTTTTCTTATTTGGATGTGTTTATTCACGCTGCTTCAAAAGGTTTTCTGTCTTGCATGAAGAAAAATGTCTGAGAAAAACGCACTGACCTAAAGCCTGTTTCCCTTCTCCTAAGTGGAAAATTTCTCCGTAATAAATTACCAACGCTGACACGCTAAAAGGCTTTGTGGATCTGTCATATTCGAACATTTCATCAGACAATGGCATCGGTACATGATGAGACAGCTTAGGTCAAACCATTCCAGACCTGGTAACTGTATCTCTTATTTTCTCTCCCCACAGAGCTTCTTAACTGGATTTACTGCAATGTGATACAGGAGCAAGTATTGAGTGTGGAGATGGTGGTTCGTTTGTGTGTGTGTGTGTGTGTGTGTGTGTGTGTGTGTGTGTGTGTGTGTGTGTGTGTGTGTGTGTGTGTGTGTGTGTGTGTGTGTGTGTGTGTGTGTGTGTGTCACATTGTTTTTGCTCGACTGTTTCTGTGTGCTCATGCAATTGTGCAAATGTTGACACACACACACACACACACACACGTGTTTGGGTAAGAGATCAGATGTTTGCCTGGTCCATCTCTGGGATGGTGGAGGAGCAGAGGACGCTGGTATATGGTATATGCTGGTATCCTCTTGTGTGCTGAATGGAATTGAGGACTGCACCATAGACAAACATGCTGCGAGCTATGAAACAACTGCCGTACAACTGAAATCAACACTGTGCGTCCCTGCTATCCAACACAAAAGGGAAGTCAATCCAAGAAATTGAAGGAGAGAGAGAGAGAGGCAGAAAGAGAGGGAAAGAAAAGAAAAACAAACATTACAAGGGTGCCTCAATATAGCCCAAAGGGGTTTCAATGTAATGTCACAGCAAAGCTTAATATGGAGCACAGCATGTAATGAGTTGATGTAATAATAACATGTGCATTTATTTTTATTTTTTTTAAATATTTTTAACAAGATCTATCCATAGTCTTACAAGACACATGTGTGGTCAAGCATATCACCACCATGCATCCTAGAAACCCATGTAATGTAGTTTCAAAATACTTTTCACATGCTAGTTAAGCTGCGAAGGACGAAAAACGTTGTGGCATACCTACATCCACTTATGTAAGTTCCACATATAATACTAAAGCGTTCTTGAGAAAATCTGTGAACTCCATACTCCCAAATAACATATATATATATATATATATATATATATATATATATATATATATATATATATATATATATATATATATATATAGTACAGGCCAAAGTTTGGACACACCTTCTCATTCAATCTGTTCCTTTTTATTTTCATGACAATTTACATTGTAGATTCTCACTGAAGTCATCAAAACTATGAATGAACACATATGGAATTATGTACTCTCACAAAAGTGTGAAATAACTGAAAACATGTCTTATATTTTAGATTCTTCAAAGTAGCCACCCTTTGCTTTTTTATTAATAAGGGAAAAAATTCCACTAATTAACCCTGACAAAGCACACCTGTGAATTGAAAACCATTTCAGGTGACTACCTCATGAAGCTCACTGAGAGAACACAAAGGGTTTGCAGAGTTATCAAAAAAAGCAAAGGGTGGCTACTTTGAAGAATAAGACATATTTTTCAGTTATTTCACACTTTTTTGTTAAGTACACAATTCCATATGTGTTCATTCATAGTTTTGATGCCTTCAGTGAGAATCTACAATGTAAAAAGTCATGAAAATAAAGAAACACATTGAATGAGAAGGTGTGTCCAAACTTTTGGCCTGAACTGTATATATATATATATATATATATATATATATATATATATACATATATATATATATATATATATATATATATTAATATGTAAGGGGCAATCATGTATATGGTTATTTTACGTTATCCTTGGAAAAGCCTTAAAATCATTTTAAGAACGGCAGTTTGAGTTTCACAAGGCTGAAGAATTTTCAACCACGTATCAAAAGCATATCTGGTTCTCATGATATACTGTATTTATTCCGTAAGGTCTATCATTACAATATTTGCAGACATCTTTCAAACCCTAAGCATGCTGAAGGCAACAGTTTTCATTGATTTGGAATAAATCCCGATATATCAGCTTTTTCTCCTTGTCTTTTGTGCATGATGCACTCCAAAAGTCCTTAAATAATTCCACCAAGAAGCCCCGTGCGACTAAGTATGGCTTATGGACTTGTTGCATCCATAGAAATCAAAAACCTAGGATGGTAGTACTTAAGGATATCTCACGTTTGAGTTCTTCTACCGTGTTGTTTGCCATGTTTGCTTTGTGTAGAACACCCACTATTCAAAAAGCTTCCTGCTCAGCAAGGGGTTTATGAGGTGAGGGAGCTTTTGTTTTTCCACATTCAGACACATAGCATTAACATAGTGTGTGTGCGGATCCGCAACATTGTCCCTCGTGTACTTTCTAATAATTTGGGCATGCTTGGCGGGATATTAAGCAGGCTTACGGGGCATGTGAGACGAAACGATTTTAACTCGTGTTGTGATAGAAGGCGTGCATGTGTGCGGGAATGTAATTGATTTATTTATTTTATGACAAGGATGCAAAGCAAGTGTGAGATTTGCTACTGTAATGCGGCTTCGGAGAGATACAGGGAGCCATTGTGAGATGAAGGTGGGGGAAGGTAGCTTCTCGTATATGGCGGGCCCTCGCAATCCTTCCAAACCTTCCAAGAACGTTGATAAGCAGATCCCTGAAATGAAATCTTCCCCAGCACCCGGCTGGATCTGCCCCTAATCGTTTTATTTACAGTCACTATAAAAGACGCCTCCCTTTTAATGGCGCTGTGAAATAATAAGCAGCCGAGGAACAATCGGTACAGTCCTAAGCGCATTCCCCCCTTCCATTTTCACATTAGGCTAATCGCGGCGAGGGGAAGGATATAAAGACATCAGTTGGATGAAATGAGTGTAATTGGAGAATAATGTAGTTAGTTTGCTCTAATCTTCTGCATAATATTAAAATGTTCTCAATGCACCCCAGCTGCAAGCAATCACCCCGCTCTGAGGGGAAACCTGGGCGACGATGTTCGGAGTGAGGAAGGATTGTGTGAGTGGAGATAGAAGTAGAGATATAATGAAAGAGCAAGAAAAGGAAAGTGGGAGAAACAACTGGGAGCTTCAGTAGGATGTCCAAGAAACTGTCTATGAAGGCCTTCGCCTGGATAAACTGAGCTTTGCTCCATCTTTTTTTCCTGTCGTGGAAAAGCAATCCTTGCACCCTGCTGACGGCTGGCTAATTTGTACTGGGGGCTTTTTGGTTGCCAAGACTGGTTATGGTGTTGTTGAAATCAGGAACAGTAGGGACCAAAACTGTCAGCATGGGTTTCAGAGGTTCATTTTCTCCATGCTGAGTACAGCCTGGTACAGCCTGACTGTTTCTTTGCTGCCAAAAAGCATCCTATAGTACAGCAGCTTACAGATGGAACCACAATGTTCTGAGCACTCAGATGCTTTGGCCAGTGTACAAAAAGAGCCATTATTTGAAATGATTAAAGATGTCTCATTGATGTGTGAGAACATCTTCGGCTACAGCTAATACAGTTTGTGCAGCTTTAATGGCCTTGAAATTGCAAATTGAGAGGTCATCGGTCACTCGGTTCAATATGGTCTCTTATACCTCTTTATTTTTAAAAAATGACTGTTGCCTCAAATGCCTCCAACGCCGAGCCAAAGAGGCTAAATGAACTTTTGATCATCTCTCTCTATACAATTAGGACTGTAGGGAAGTTGTAGTGTGAGCAGTCACAGCAGTAGCCTCACTGTGGAATTAAGGGTGAGGTTTATTAGTCCCCCTATGGCTTAGCCTTGTATGTGATTTCAAGGCAAAAGAAAGAAAAAAAAAACTCGCTCTGAGGCGGCTCTTTAACTGGTGTTATTGTGCAAGAAAATTGTCATTAGACAGTGGAACAAATAACCTCGAAACGTCATGGGTGTCTTCGCTAGGGATCTAAAACAACAACAAAGAATTAATCAAATTAAAAGGAAGCCTTGTTATGCGATTTCAATTTAATTTCCACAACCAAGCCCTCTATTTAGTGTTTGACAAAACCTAAAAAAAAAGGGCAAGTCACAGTTTAGGGGCTCAGTAACAGTTTTATATTAGTGAAGAATTATCAATCCTTTAAGCTAATTTGGATAAGTTGGGGAGCCATAAAGTTGGCTATGAAAATGGAGTAGCCCATTTGTTAAGCTCCCACCCCCTTCCACACTATTTTTATGCCACCGGGGCACTAATGCACTTTTGTTTTCCCTTGTTGATCATCTGCCACTTAAGGCACATTAAATCCTGTAAATTAATATAAATCTATGAAAGCTATTAGTGATTTCCGCCCTGTATCAGGCACCCACACAGGCCTGCCTATGAGGCCTTGAGTAAGTCCTACATAATTATCACAAAGATGTAAAGCCCTGTTATTAACTCTATGAAAATACTTTTTATTAACTTTTTTTACAGTGTTGTTTTAGAGAAACTGTAACTTTACAAACTCCTCTGATTCCCTGTGTCTCGATTTCCTATCCTATTGTCCCTTCTACTCTCTTTTTGTTCATCTTCTGAGACCTTCCTCTGCAGCGTCTTCTCCACTTTCTCCCAAATCCTCTCCTCTGTTCCTCATAGCCAAGCAGTTTAGGCAAGTGCCATATGCCCTGATTAAAGCTAGCGGCAGGCCAAGGAGCACAGGGAGGCTGTTTTGTCATTAGCCCCTCGCGCGGCTGAGGTGGAAACTCATTTAGCCCCATGCTGGACCTTCATTATGATAGACTTGTATCAGATGGCATCTCTGGCTGGGATCTCTGGCTCCTGGCTAACGGATGGGGAGATGCTGTGGCTTCGGCCCCTCTCCAGCCCCAGCAGGGAAAGAGAAAGGGCTTTAAATGGGGATAGGGCTGGAGGAGAGTTGTTGCGGCTGTGTAATGGAAAGGGAATGGGGATGAAGGCAGGGGGGAATGGTTGAGAGCGGTGCAGGGGGAGAGGTTAAAGGTTATAGGTCTTTGAGGTGGGCCTGGAAAAATATGCAAGGTAGAGGGTTGAGACAGGAAGAAAAGAGCTAAGATTGCTGTTGTTAAATGCACTCTACAGTAACAGCTACATTCATTTTCGAATACTTCTAATATTAGTGATGCAGCTATCTACAGGGCTGCATGACAGGGACAAAAAGAGTGAGGTGAGAAGACTGGGTTAAGGTTATGAAGAGGATTGTAAACAGATTGGGTTCTTGGCATTTTATTGTCTCTTGACAACACAGACAGTAGTTCAGAATAACTAAAGCGTGTATCTGAAAAGACACCAAGAACATAAAACTGAAAATACAATCTAATATGCATTGAATTTGGACAGGGTTCTATGTCTACCTCCAAATCTTGTCTTAAAATTTGACGTGTACAGTGTTTGCATGGTGCCCCCAGCTCCTAATGATCACTTGTCGGTCAGTGTGTCCGTAACCTGATGTCATCTGAGTTAGTGTTCAGCCATTGCGAATACAAGCTTGTTCTTCTTCTCAGGTAACCTGTTAAAAATTGTTGCTGCACGTTGATGGACGTGTAAAAATGCATCACTTCCTGTGAGACAGGATTTTCCCAGCAAAGATTTGATGCACAAATCCGCAAACGTGGATTGTATTTACCATCGTCCTGCCTTTCTGTATGAATGTATGGTGGAGTGAGTTGGCATTTGGATGGGAAAAGGCTGGAGGAGAGATGTGAGTGTGGGGGGTCTTGAGAGGCTAAGGCTGGGTCTGAAGCAGAGGAGTAGGAGGGGATGGGGCTGTAGGGAGCTGAGGCTGTATGGAGAGAATAGATACAGGCCTGAGGGTCCTGATTCAGGGTTACTAACATGGCTTGGTGTGAAGACAGAGAGGTATGGGGCGGGAAGAGCACAAGAAGACAGCTGGGCCTGGAGGAGAAGGCAGTTGATGGTCTTGAAATGGGGCTGTGGAAGGATCTGGGTCTTGCTCAGCCTGGTGCCTCTCTGGCAGATGCTGCAGCAGACTGGATGAGGGGACCACCACTGACAGACTGCTGGCGGGTAGAGCTGTGTGTTCCTGGTAGACCGAAACCAACTCTCTGTCTGGCTGTCTCTCCATGCCTTAGTCTCCCTGAGTCGACCCCTCCCTCTCTCTATCTTTCTCTGTCTCCAGTTCTTCTTCTTTCTCCTCCTTTTCATTGTACCCGCCACTATCCCTGCTTACAGCTGCACCTCCTACACGCAAATCCACATGCAAACACACACACACACACACGCACACACACACACAGCAAAAACGTGCTTGCTGCTGACACACACAAAAAAAAACTGTGCACACAGTGGGTACATGGAGTACAGAAATTATCAAATGTTCCAAAGCAAATGGCTGAAACAAATTTCTCCGTATTTGCTGACAGTTGTGCTACCTCCTGTAATAAAAAGTCAATGAACCAAGGGCAGTCAATATATTCCAATAACAAAGACCGAGAGATTTGTCATTTTCCCACTCTCTGATGAAAACATGCCTTTCTTCTTTAGCGTGAGAAGAATGGGGGGGTGGTGGGAGAGCCACACACAAATACAGTCACACTGTCTCTTAAAAAAAAGAGAAATCTAGGGGGAAAAATAGCTGCGCCCCGCACCAAACGCAACCTGAAGAGAAGGCATCTGACTGTGACAAACCAAATACGCTCTGTAATAGAATTTCCCATCTCTGCAAAACTGATAAGGAAGAGAAAACATAACAACAGCGAGTGGCACATATCTGAAGGAGGTGATTTCAAAGAACAACACCAAGGCACTCCAGATCCCTCCTCTCGCTGAGTTCTTACATAAATATGCCGTTAAGCAATATGATGTATTATTATTACCTGAAAACATGCTATGAGCCCGGGTAGGCAGCATATGAGCCAAGCGCCTTAGCTCCCCAAAGGAGATTGTCTCGACACCACATATCAGCTTGTGCTATTGGATTCCCTGACTTTTAACTGGGTTAACCCACTTCCTGGTGAATACAAATTCAATTTTAACTGCCGCAGTTTTTTATTTGCCATCCATGCCGCCCCCCCCCCCTTTCCATTTTCACTTGCCTTGCTCTCAATAGACTGGAATAACCACGTAGAAACAATTTCCCTCTATTGAGTATACACAAGCTATAAAATTAAAATGAAGTGCTATTACATGTGTGCAAAGAGGAGTGTGTGGGGTGGGGGGGGGCAGGATATCTCCTCAGCAAGAGGAAATGATCCCTCTGGTTTATTTTATTCCTTCCATCTATCTATCTCTGCCCATAGCTCTCTTTCTCCCTCTTCTCCTGCCATCCGTGGTGGTAGATGTTGATGATCTTGCACGCTCTGTTTCCTAGTTCTGGATGGATCGGCCATTTGTAATGGCTCACCTTTAACTACACTGTAAAAAATACGGTTCCTGTGGGAATTTTTTTATGCTCCAACAAAATGCAGTTATCAAGGTTTACTTCATGATAATACTGAACGTCTTCTATTGGGCTATCTTGCAAATTACATGACGTTAATGAAACCTTGTTAATCAATCAAATTGACCATCAAACCTACTATTAGTATGTTAGATTTTTTTTTCTTCTCATAATGCACTTCATAGGCTAATGTTCTTTGTGGTATTGTTTGCCCAAATGTATTGAGAAACAACTGATACGTTTTATTGTATGTTCTCATTTTGTGTAGTGTATAATTGCATAACATAAAACATGATACAACATAGAGATTACACATCTTCTAGGGAGAAAAAAAACCTAACTATTGTGACAATAAATGTAGTTGAAAACCTGAAAATAGAGATCTTTAGATGGTCAAATCTTTCAAAGCTGCCCAAAGACACTTTTAAGGATTGCAACAGAAAAGAAAGATACTTGAAGGGCCCTTGAGGTCCTCACAGGCACTCTGAGGGTCCCCGAAGCACCACAACAGAGTTTTTTCTTTAACAGTGCAGGTCTGTCTTCCAGGGCCTGTGTGACTGTCTTCTCAATGGGCTAATGGCTTTCCTCAAGCAAAGGGAGGGAGAGCAGGGCCTAAACAAAGCCAGATGAGCGAGTCAGGAAGCCTTTCAGGACTTCATTAGGTCTTCTCTGTGAGAGGGGAGGTTAAGAGCCCAGCAAGCTGGTACTGTTTAGCTGCTTAACGTCAACAGGAATGCTCATGCAGCTGCCCCGTAGACCCACCGACAAGCACACACAGTACACAGCAACGTGAAGCAAACACACACACACACACACACGCACACACACGTGCAAATGTGTGCGCTCAGTCTCACAACATACTACATGCGCACATGCAGACGGATAGACAACCACAGATACACATGCACTCAGCATGCACAGACCCCGTGTAGCCCCTGGTTCAGACAACACACAGCACTAAACACTGGCTGGTTAGCATGAAAAAAAGGCCACACAGGGACTCAAACAGTCTCTGTGCTTGGTACAATCACACTGTTGCTACGGGCACCAACCACACACACACACACACGCACACTTAAACCGTTTGGACATTAGACTTTTCTTCCCTTTTGAAGTACAACTACATGTTTATTTAATTGAATTGATATTCTGCACAGTTGTGCTGATGTTATGCTCCGCAGACTATAGACAAAGATTGGTAATTTAACATTTATCATTTACCCAATGTATCCAGGAAGCAATTACTGCAGCAACATGACAAGAACATCATGCGTATTAAAGTCTTTCAATTTCCATGTGTGGATTTTGAAGTATCACTAATATAATCTTTATTACTAGTGTATTGTAATTAAATGAGTCAAAGATTAGAAAAGTACTACATTATAATTTAAAATAACTTGTTGGGACAATCTGATTGGCAAAAGTGGAGAAAATGTTTAGAATGTTTAAAATATTTGGGAAATCAGTATAAGGAAAAAAATAATGCACTTCTGAAACTGCTAACAAAAAGAAAAAATAATTATTATAATACATACTAAAAAAAATATTGTTGATCGAGACATCCCCTGCACTTGTTTCATGACATTTATAAATATTACAAGACTTTTTTACCTGATAAATACCCAATGCACTTCAACAGTTCGCTTCACGCACACATACAATACACGCATACTGTAGTTCGTCCAAGCATTTGATCATAAGAGTTGAGCTTAAGCTCTGCATGGATCAGTTTTATGTGGAGAAACAGTGTGTGTGCTTTCACAGGTATTGTGTTACAACTGGTCGCCTGCCCCTGAAACACTGAGCACGTTACCAACCCCTTCCTAGTAGTCCTGAAAGGAAAGAGAGGCGAAAAGGCCAGATGATTAGATGGATATCGTAACTTTCGACACGTGTAGCTGAGATTCGATGAGTAAGGTAGAGAGAAGTGTATTTTTGTGTGTTTGTGTGTGTGTGTGTGTGTGTGCGTGCATGTGTGCGTGTGTATGTTTGTGTGAGGGCGAGGAGGGGAGGGAGAGGCGAAAGGGAAGCTGATAAATATCAAATGAACAGAGAAGAGGTCTGTAAGTTGAGCCTTGCATCTTTTTGCCTGCTTTGTTTAAATGTGTATGTGTGTATATGAGTGTGTGCACGCTTGTGTGTAAGGGCAGGGGTGGGGGGTGTTTTGTTTGTCTCTTAGATTGAAAAGAATGGGAGTTGATGATAGTGTGTGTAAGGAGAGGAAAAGAGGTGTGCGTGTAGATGTGTGCGCTTGTGCGCATGTGTGCACGTGTGTGTAAGTGTGTATGTGTGTGTGTGTGTGTGTGTGTGTGTGTGTGTGTGTGTGTGTGTGTGTGTGTGTGTGTGTGTGTGTGTGTGTGTGTGTGTGTGTGTGTGTAAGTGTGTGAGGGCTGTGTTCAAGCACCACCTAGTGCTCGAGTGTGGCACCTCACCTGTGAAGTAAAGCACAACACCTCAACTGTTACAACCAGTTAACGGTTGAAACAGTCTTATTGGATGGCACACGAATTAAGATCTCATTCATTCAGAAATGTTTGAACTAAGCACTTGCATGTATATTACGGTTATAATAACCATAATATACATGCAATTGCTTAGTTCAAACATTTCTGAATGAATGCAACATTGAAATGAAGGAACAGGTTTAGCAACGTTAAATTAGCTAAAGAATCTCTCCAAATTTAAAAGATAAGTACCTAATGATGCAACAGATAATGCATGTTCTTAAAATATCAATATAGTAATATTATATCATTTATTTATTTGTTTTTAAATTGTTAAAAAAATAACTGTTCCGTATCATTATGATGCTATAGAAACATTTATGAGGTGACAAGACCCTTGGAGAGGAAAAAACTACAGAAATTGCTCCCATAACACCTTGCAACTGTTTTTTTTTTTTTTTGAGATTTAGAGGCTATTGTGAGACGGAGATAATGTCACAGTCGATTCTTCACTCATCTGACAATCACCACCAGCCAGCAGATAAGAGGCATGAGGAGAGCCCGTGATAATTATGGCACACATGGCTTAGCAAACTTTCCCCCTATTTCGCCCGCTCATTTCAATGTGCCCTTGAATACAGTACACTGTCAACACACATCCATCGCAGTCGGCTTACTCGAACTTAGCACCGCAGCCCCATCAAGCCCTTCCAAACAGGCTGGTGACAGTGATGTGAGGCTGTCGTGCTGGATCAAGGTAATTCAGTCTGAGCCTCCGCCCCCACCACCACCTCCCCACCCTCCACCCCCGTTGTCAGTCGAGCACGGCGTGACCCTCGGGCCTTCAGATTCAGCTCCCCAGACCTGTTTATTTTTATCACAACAATGAAAATTAGCATGATGCTGAACGCCTATGCACACTGCACGCCTCCAAGGCTGTTTGCGTGTATATATATATATGTGTGTGCGTGTGTGTGTGTGTATTTTTGTGATCAGGCTGTGTGTGTGTGGGGAGGGGTGGAGGTGGGGCGGCTGGAGTGACAGTGTCACCTTCTTATCACAGGGCCAATGTTGTGTAGACAGGAAGATTTAGCTGAGAGATTGAGGGGACTTGGTGGTTACTACTGTGTGCTCTGACAGGTATCACCTATACGAGGATTACCAAAACAAAGATTCCATAAAAATGTCAGAATGAGCGAAGTGTCCCGTGGCGGTGTTGCAGGAGAAATGTCAAAATTACCGGTCACACAGTTTCTTTGTACCTTATCTCATTTGGTTTTAACGTCAAACTGATTTCATTCACATTCAGATATGCATCGTGGACTGGGTTTGTTTTGAAAATGTTTACTGTTTGTATCCACAGTTTGGACAGTTTAATGCTGTCCACAGTTACACTTAAAGAAGTAGGTTAAGAAAATCTGATTCATTATAATTCAAAATGAAGGCATTTCCTATTTTATTGCTTTTTAAACAGAACTACCAAACAATTGAGTCTATTTAGAACTTCAAATGGTCTCAAATTGATTTGTTATACTATTTTACAATTCTCTGTAATACAATTAAATTCAATTGCTTCAGTGAACTGTGACATATGTTTTTATGGCTTATTACACACTGGTGTTTTCACACATTTTCTCAATTTTTCACTCAAATTGCTGAAATCTAGATGTTACGTCATTTTTGTCTTTGGTTTTTGTTTACGTGTCACAAATTAACACACACACACACACACACACACACTGACACACACACACACACACACACACACACACACACACACACACACTGGACCTTTAGCATGACTGTGGGGACGCTGAGTCCTAGTCCTAGTAGGACTGAGAAATACTTCACTAGTCAGTCTGGCTGTGTGGAGGGAGCAGAGACAGATGTTTAACGCTTTGCCTGCCTGCGCGCGCACACACACACACACACACACACACACACACACAAAATGAAAAAAAACATTCTGGCCCTACACACGGCTGTGCATGAGCTAATAGACGCATGCTCTGTCTCTCATTCCGCGAAACACACACGCACGCGCGCGCACACACACACACATACACACACACTTTCATGGCAGCATTTTCCAGTGTGACTGACAGCAGTGATGGAGGTGAAGATAAGCCTGATTAATTGGGAGGATGGGTGGGAGTGGGAGGCTACAAAGAGGCTACGCTGCAGTGCTTCAGCGATGCCTCTGTGGCATTGCGTGCCACATACTCAAATGATTTGTCAACACTGCTGAAGGACATTTATTGACTGCACCCATGGTCTCCATTTTGCAAAGCGGTATTTTGTCATAGCTGAAAAATGGCCCTCCTATATCAACTTTGACACTCAGCGCTAAAGTTTTTTTCTCTCTTTTCTTTATGCTATCCCCTGTGTAATGTAAGAGAAGAGTGTGATGCTTCAGAGCATCAGACAGCCAAAGGTCAATGCAACAGACTGTCCTTATAATGAAAGACACATGTGCCTTTTGCACACAATACATGGAAACAATGTCTCAAACGAGTCTTCTGCCCTCCCTTTCCTCTCTCTCTACAGGATCCTGTGATAGAGCTTGACATTAATGCCATAATCCAGTGGGACCTTACACAACCTGGTCAATCTCAATGGAAAGGTTAGGCTTGAGTTTGGTAAGGCTGATGTTACACTGAATCTTAGCCACAAGTTCAAGAGTATTTGAACAGAAAGAATTGGCATTGATGAAAGAAATGTATTGTATTATTTGTAAAATCAAAGCACCTGTGGGATATACAGTATGTGATTTTTTTTTCTTACTCTTAATGCTCCAAAACGTTTACTTACCAAGACCAGTTGAAATATAAAAGTGATGCCTGAAGTCTAATTGAACGATATTGTTTTTATTCAGCATAAGTATACCTTCGCTGTATTATAACTGTACTGTATTTGGCCAAAGACAATGCCATTAAAGAAAAAAAAAACACTGCTGAGGGCAATAAAACCTAGTCTTCTTGGTCTTCTTGTTCTTACAAAGATGATTTTTTTTCGACAACTTGTAAAGTAGATTGGAATCACAATCTTTATCATTGGTCAAGTCCATTACAAATGAACTCGCTATCTGTCACTTGTCTTTCTTCTTATATACATTTTAAAATCTTTCCCTTTTTTTCTCTGAATACTCTCATAATGAATAAGGTGATCAATCAGACAAACTCTTAAAAAGTCACAATAGTCACTATGCATTATGGCTCTGTATTGAATAGCGAGAGATATAGAACAGAATAGAGATTCTGTAGTATGCTACTTGGTTTGGGCTGAGAAGAATAACTTACACTGTAATGTGTAATTGGTCTTTGTGTTTTAAAAATGTGATTTCTGAAACGTATCTTCTATTTTACGATTGCTCTCTCCTCATTGTCAGTCCTATCAGTTTGGGATTTTGTTAAACTTTCCCATCTAAACATATAGTTTGCTCAACAAACACAATCCAGTTGTGTGGTTTCCTTATGATTCAAGAATCCCTGAATGCACTCACTCAAAACTGCAGGGAGAAAGACAGATATGGCAGAGCAGTGAAGATCCATTCAAATATGATTATAGCTGAATTAATAGACATTGACGTTTGTGTTTGTTCCAATGTGGTGAACAGCCCAGCATTTCCTGCCAATGGGCCCATGGATGACACTAATACCTTGTAATCAAAGGAAATGTGTATAGCTCCACAACCATTACATTCAGATTTTGTCTCTCTCGTTTTCTTACTTCACTCTTGTTTGTTTCGGTGTAATGCAGATCAGTTCTGGGTTTATTTTCTACCCTCAAAGCTGAATCTTTTATTTGATTTGCAGTGGAAGAAGAAGAAAAAAAATCACCCCGGTGAAATTACATCCACATGGCAGAGGCTCTTAGCTCGTACTGTAGCTTGGTTGGCATTGACAACAGCCATGCCACAATGACAAAACAAGGTTAGGGACAACACAGAGCTTCTATTTTAGGTAATAAATTATTAAATGAAGGCCATTACTCATTATGTTTAAAATATAGCGAAATTCAGAGCAGGAGTGTTTGATTTACTAATAAGCTAAATACTTCGACACTTTTGTCATGGCTGTTAAGGAAGGCAGTTACATAAAAAATTAGAAAGAGTAAAAATGTGAAATGGTGCTTGAGTGATGGCAGTACCTTCACCCCTTAAGGCTTTGCATGTTAAAACAGGTATTTTGCTAAATCACTTGAATGGATGAAAACTCTCATTGTCTTTGGTCAACGTGCATGAATGTAGAAAAGTTATATATAAATATTTATGCATCTCTTTAAGCGCGTAACACTGACATTACGAAGTTGCAAGGCACTCCCACTTAATCATTCATTGTGTTCTCTTCACCTCAGGATGTGGTTGACACACCATGAAGGGATCTAGATGCGCTCTCATATCTCTCACTGAGCGACTTTTCTTCCTTTTTCTTTTCTAATGCCTGTGAAGACAGTTCACCCTCAGGAAAGAAGCGGCTAAGTTTTCACCTCTTCCGAAAGCAGAGGGAGGAATTAACCAGTTGAAAGGTTATGTGGTAAGTCAACATTAGCTTTACGGATTACCTCAGTGATTGAGCCCTGCAATTATATGACACAACTCAGATCTCTTATTGGTGGAATCTTCTTTATCCTTTAACTTTGACAAAATAAACCTCTGAAGCAACTTGCTTTTTATGAATACTTGACTGGTAACTGCTAATTTGTTATTGGGTCAGTGAAGTAATAAAATACAGTATTTGCATTTTGGGGGATCCTGGTGGTGTGATGGACTGGGGTGTATTTTCTCTCTGCTTGCAACATTGTGGTTTTTTGACTTGAGCTTGTGTATTCCCAATAACTCTAACTGTTTAGCATTTAATCCCACAACAATTACCTTAGGATAATCTTTCAAAAATGATAAATGTATATGGAGCCATATGAAAAGCCTTACACTTATAGCTTTAATGGGGCCATTTTGAACTAGAACCCCTAGAATAAAAAATGTAGTGGACAATGCAAGGTAACTATACAGCCTGTACAGAGCTCTTAATCCTTGAGAAAACAATCTTGGTCTTTACTATTGCTAATATTTACTATTAACTGTAGAACTGGGACATGATGCCCCCCACTGACACTAATCCACAATAAATCAAGGTCTTTTCTGTTAATATTTACAAGTCACAGAATAAAAAGGTTGGTATCCATCTGGATTTAATAGAGAGAGAATGTTCTTGTTTAGGACTTGCAGTAGGATGACAGAAAAAAAGCCCTGCCATTACATAAAAAATGGGTTTGTTGCACTTTTCCACAGGATGAGGGGACATGGGATATTCTTTCAGCTCAGTGTTTACAGCAAAGTCAAAGATAGTGTGCTTTTTTCTGTATTTTTACAAGAAGACCAACCAAATGGGTTGTGTGTATATCTGTTTATCCAGAGGACCCCATGTTGCTGTGTCACCCAATAGTCTTTTTTCCTACATTGAAAGTCAAGATTCATCCAATATCAAACAGGATGCTATCACAGCATGCAATGGGCGAAAGGCAGGGTGCACACCGTACAGGCTGCAATCTATTACTCATCCCAGTGTAAATAATTGAAGGACTGTCAAACAAAACACAAAGTGTGATGAAGTCCAAAAAACATATTTATTGTCATGTACGGTATGTCATAATCATATTGGTAATAAAAGTCAGTAAATATGGAGCACACAGCAGTACAAAGTTTTGGAAGTGTTTGTCATGTTATTGCAGTGTGTGTGCAGTCAATCGACAGCCAGCCATTGTCTGTTGGAGACTTCTGCTTGTACTCCATTACCTTCTTGCTGTTAAACATAGCTCATTAAATCCGACTTTTCCACACCACTTGTCCCAGTAAATAAAGTTTTGTTGGTGCATGCTGCCTTCATGATCTACTTTCGTTCTCTCCCTCCTTCCCTCTCTCTCTCTCTCTCTCTCACTGGCCACGCAGTGTTCGGAGGTAATTGAAAATGTGATCCATGAAGTCACAATTGCAATTTAACTCAAAGCCTACTCATGTTAGCGCTTCCACTCGTAACAGGTCAAAGAATTAAATTCATTTTTAAAATGGCGACCCATGAAATTGCACTATGATAGATGGCGTATAAAAGCAACATTTTAATACATTTATGGCTATATAGTTCCCATCCCCCTTGATGTGGAAACTTCTCTGTGTTGAAAGATAGTGTTATTTCAGTTCACTTGGAGTATTAGAGGAAATGTAGTATCACTAGGGTACATTTTAAGTAAAGGACTAGAAAATGCATTTCCTGCAGAAAATGCATGTGAATGCTGAATAGCTGAATTGCTAAAGCTAAACTGGATGAATAGCTTAAATCCGTAAGAAGAAGCTAAAGTAGTGAGAGTAGTTGAAAAAGTGGAAATTGTTTAATAAGTATGAATTTCATTAAAAAGATAAAAGTTGACGCTAAACTGAATTGTTGGCTTTAAAAGTTGAAAAATGACAAAATATGTAGAACATTGTGAGGTCTGAGTATATGTTCTAACTGATAATGACTCACATATGCAGAAATATGAAACAAATTGTATGAAAAATCTTAAAGCCCAAATGCATTGCACCGCACTGCTGAAAAATCTGGAAAATTGTCAGAGATGGAAGCTAAACTGCATTACCTAAAGGAAGAGCTAAAATACATTGTTAGAAAAGCTGGAAGCTGAACTGTAATACTGTTAAAGATGAAAGTTGAAATGAATTGCCTGAAAAGGCTGAAAGAAGAAATACTTTATCAGACATATACACTGCATAGAACGAAAAAGCATCAATCTAGCTGAGATGAGATGTGAACTATATTTCATGAAAAGAACGGGGCTGAACAAGAGGAAATAGAGGAAAGAGAGAAGGAGAGAAGGGAGAAGAGAGGAGAAAAGGACAGAAGAGAAGGAGAGAAGATGACAAATGCTGTGAGAAACAGATGAAAATGCAGAAATCTGTAGTATAGACCTTTTTCACGGCAGACATGTTGACATATCACAGCAGGAAAAGCACAGGTGTATTCAAAACCATTAATGATGGCTGCATTCCACCTAGGAGAGGCCCTGGTATTAAACCATTAATGATGGCTGCATTCCACTTAGGAGAGGCCCTGGTATTAAACCATTAATGATGGCTGCATTCCACTTAGGAGAGGCCCTGGTAACATTTAAACACTTCACTCCTCACTAACATAAGCATTTAAGTTCATAATTAACTCAAGCAAGAATAAGATGTGCACATTAAAATTGTACCCATAGGTTTTGACACTATTTTTACATTTATGTACCTGTCATTATATCAACACTTTTTCAAAATGTCTGCTGACTAGCTGTATTTTATACTATGTTTAACATTTTTGCTAAATTCAGACCAAGTGCACAGCCTCTACATGAGGGTAAGTCAAAAATAAGCAGGTGCAGGACAGAGGGGAAAGGCAGCAGTTGGTCGGTTGTATCTGTTGGGAACAAAAAGGCCTGACTACGTCAGTAAGTACTGTAAGCATGACATATCTTAGAATAGCAGTCCACGTCCGAGACCATTTCAACATCTTAAGTTCACACCACTTGCCCAAAGAAAGCTATCCAAAGCAGCGTTCCTATTCTTAGAGACAATTTTCACATGCAGGACCTGGCTGGTACAGTAAAGCCAGAGCCAATGTGGGCCTCTCAAAGGTCCCTCACCAACTGTCACCTCCACGCTTTAGAGAGGAGGCGAAGGCGATGTGGAGGATTCAGAAGGAAGACCGAGGTGCTGAAGGGGCAGCTGCCTTCGCTTCGGTCCGAGTCCTCTGACCCACTTTCCCACCTTTTCCACCTCCCGCGAATTCCCCTCCGCCAGCTCCTCTCTCGCTTTCTCGGTCAAGATTAATGGTGTGAACCCAAACCTGCTGGCACACTGGATGTAAGGAAGATGTCTGAGGTAAGGCCTGACAGAAGTTTGGAGTGCAGGAGAGGCGCGCTGTGTGGTTGTGTATGATCACTTTGTGCTGAAATAAATATGGCAGGTCCGTGGGGAGTGTCCTTACGGTGAGGACATCTTGTTGCAGGAGCGAGCGAGGAGCTGTAGCTCATATTTCACTCTCTCTGAGCTGCCGAGTTCTCCGTCTTTCACTCTTTCTGTCTCTCTGCTGCGGTGCCTTCAGGGGGAAAAGGCAAATTCTCAAGGCCTGAAAGTATGTGAGAAGACTTGGTTGGACAGAAGTTCAAGATGTCATAAGGGAGAAGTTGTGTTTCGACACGAAGGCTTGTTTGTGCTCATCAGTAAACCTGTCAGGAGGCCGTTTGATGTCGCATTTGGGTGATGTCCTCGGGCACTGTGTTTGTGTTAGCTTCCATATGGATTAGCTTCATATAACATGGCCAATCCCTTTGGAAGACGCAGTAAACTCATCCACAATCTCTTACATTCACATATATTCCAATGCACCAAAAAAAACCTGAAAAAGTCCTGGAGGAATTTGTCAATATAATTACTCCATGGGGGGAAACAAGTTTTCTACAGAGCAGAATGTTTCTCAAATCACCACCATACCTCCACCTGCATAATTGATAGAGTCTTCATGATTAAGCTAATGAGGCTCAGAGCTTAAGCCCTATCCAACAGCCCCTAATTAGAAATATGTAATATCCCCCCTCCGCTTCAATTAGCATTAGAACAGAAGGTTAAGAATCATTCAATATTCATGTGGACGGTGAACTTCAAGGTTAAGGAGACTGGTCATTTAACCTCACTTTTAAAATAAAAGTCATTTTCCTTAATTGTCTTTGATGAGAGTCACTAACTATATAGCTGTGGGAGGTGCTTAATCAAGTTGTACCCAGGTAAAAGCGAAATATTGTTGCGTTATTACCTTATTCTTTCTTTTATGTGTGAAGCGGGAGGAGGAGGGGGGGAGGGGGCTTCTGAAACATTCATACACTTTGCGATGAATTGCTGTGTTTTGTTTTAGCATTTTAGATGTTTAAACAGCTTAGAGTTGTTCTGCTATTGCTTATATTTCTTAGTAATCCATCTCTTCACATATTGTCTTTTGGAATACCTGAGCCAAGCAGGTGTGTGACGTAAGGTAGCCGAGCTGTCACACTTGTGGAAAGCTGGTTTCTGATTGACGCCCCTGGAGGCGATAGGCGTAATGGTGCATCATGGGAAAAGCTCTCTGCAGACTTGTAAGGACCTCTCTCTTATGTGATGGCTCATAAAAAGGGGATCAAATGGCAAGGTGTGCATGTGCAGGGATATGTGCTTTGTGCAACACAACTACCTTGTACATAGAGTGTATTTGTCTTACAGTACATCTGCTTTGTCTCTAGCTTTTGAAGGCTCAGGATACGTAACTAAAAATACTATAACATATCAGTATAAAGCAATGTATGAGTTCAGTCTGAGCTTACAATTTGAAGTATTATTGCAGTCATCATTTTCATATTTACTACTGGTCTAGGAGAGACATTAGAGTTGCATGGAACAGAAGCTTTAACTTTGGTCTTGCTTGAGTCCACCTCCTCCAGAATGTGTCTGACCATTGACTGGGGGTTTGACAGGGGACTGCGTTGGCCTTGTGTCAGCAGTGGAGACCACAGAGCAGGGCCTGGGACTCAGAGACTGGGCTTGGAGCCCATAGCCTGGAGGCTGTAGGCCCAGGACTGCACCCACTGGCCTAGACCAGCACAGCCCAGCACAGCCTCGACCAGCCCATCCCAGCTCTGCTCAACCCCCCCCCCCCTGTGGCCTCCCTCCACCTACACCAGCTGCGCTTTTCTGGCTCCAGCTGCTAGGTGTGTATGTGTGTATGCTGCCCGCCCCTTCCATACCCCCTCTTTCCCCTCCATCTCTTCCTTTTTCCTTTTCTGGTTTTCCCTCGTTCTCTTATTTTCTCATTCCTGATTTGTCCTCTCTGTGTGTCTGCCTCATCCTCTCTCTTTTCTGTATCCTCTCCGCCTCTCATCCTTCGCTCCCTTGCCAGACACAGGGGTTGTAATAGTGCCCAGCAATTACTGAGTTGGCATGTGCTGCATTGTTTACTCACAGTCCTATTCCTACTGGACTTTATTAAAACACCATCTGCCGTCAGCTCTGGAATGGTAGAAGAGGTGGTGGAGGAGGAGATGGAAGAGGAAGGCAACGGGAGAAAAGCAATGGATTTGGCTTCGGAATGGAAGGAGAATGGATGGACTCACGTGGAGAGCGCGGGCTGCCACGGTGGTCTCCTGTCAGAGGGACATCAACAGTACATGAAACCGATGAAGCTAAATGAGATTTTTGGTGCAAAGAAAGGGTCTGGTAATGGGAACAAACTAAGTGAGTGTGAGTTCCAGTGAACAACGATCCAAGTTTTTGGAACGAATGCTTCAGCCTTTCAAGGCTTCAAAATGTGCATGAAAATGTGAAATCTAAAAAAAATTAACCAATAAAAAGTGTGTATCACCACGTCCTTGGTCTACAATTGGGGGTTTTCAGATCACGTTGGACCAAAGGAACATGAAGGCAGGCGACAGAGAACCTTCATCAGGCCTGTCGATCACACAGAGTGACTCAGGTGCTAAATAGCATATGGGGGAATAACAGCAAGACCACGCCTGTTTATGAACACTCACATAGGCTCTCTCTCTCTCTCTCTCTCTCTCTCTCTCTCTCTCTCTCTCTCTCTCACACACACACACACACACACATACATACACATATAGAGCCATGCTGGGTAATAATGCTGATGGCTCCGCCAATGTAATGACATTCTGATGGTTATTTCATTAGCTGTAATTTGTTATGGGACATGCCATCTCAGACGAGAGCCTGGATTGATTGGATAGTAATTTAGAGGAGGCGGGCTGGACACACTACGAGCTGGATCAATTAGTCAATTATTGCAGAGGCTTGGTGTGAACAGTTCTGGTATCAGGTGTTTGTAAGTAGCATCTTAAAGTAATATACATAAGAATGCAGGGCAAATTTAAATAAAATTGTAATAAATTTCAAAATATTGTCCTGAAGGATGTCTGTATTTTTTCCCTAAATAGACATGTCTTTGCACATATTGGCATTTGAAATGGGTCAAATTGAATATTTTGAATCCTGGGGGACAATAAGTGGCACAACAAAGCAAGTGCCATGTTTGACTTCCAGTATTCATGGCTACAGCTGTTGCTTTTACTAAATGAGGACCCCATCACAATAAGATGCAATGTCTCGTTATGTTTTGTAATTTATACCAGGCACTGGAGCAATCATTGTCAGGCTATTAAACTAATCACATACTGACTGTTTAACAGCCAAAGCTGATCCTTCATGCTGTCCATACAGGGTGAAGTCTAGCGGCTTACAGTGGCTGTTTACTTGTGCTCCGGAAATGTCTGCGGGGATCAATGAGGTGGAAGACACAAGCACACTCACACAGACGCATGTCTAAACACAACACATGATTATAAGGTCTTTTTTATGCTCTGTGGTCAGCCTGCCTCACAGAACTCCTTTACTATAATTGGGTGCATATTCTGTAGGAAAGTAAAGGCCAGATGAAGGAAGATGAAGTGAGGTTAAGGAGGGGCACTTGTTTTGGAAGCTGGGCTGTACAGTGAACACAGGGCCTCTCATGTGTGCATTGTGCCCGTATGGGAAGCATGACAAACGCTAAAGAATACTGAGAGTAGAAATATCACATCCCATTGTGGGGCAGAGAAAACCAGATTCTGTAGAGCAAGCTTGTAGTGTGGCAAGAAATAGCTAGCTATCTCATAGAGATCACAAGTGAGATATAGTATGCCTTTCCTAATCTATATATTTAATAAACAGTGGGGGGAAATGTGGGGATCTTATTTTGAGTTCTGTGAATATGTTATTAGAAACAATCCCTTAATGTTAACTTGTCTTAATCATATATCCTTTAGTGATAGTGTAACTGCATGGCAATATTGAGCTGTATACATGAGTATAATTGACTTACATTCACCATGCACTGCTGAAAATATCATTTCTACCCCACTGTACAAATATTTTCTCAATCTGATTACATTTTTAATATTTTCCGGTGCTCAAATACTTGTCAGACTGAACATCCCATAAAGCATGTACACATTTGGCATTCTATTTATAGCAGAATAGAATATTACTGTAATGGATTGACCAGAATCATGTGCTTTTATTGCATTGAATATGTTCAGTTGCAAATGAGATAAAAATGTATACAATAGAGACATAAAATGGAAACAAATATCTCATTTGAGGCACAGACAGCGGAAATCACACTTGCAGTCATGAGTTATTCATGCATTAGAGATATTGTAGATTGACAGCACAATCATGTCAGAGGGTATTACGCATCAGCAACCATGTCATGCCCCCTGAACGGGCACATAGACCACAGTACAGAGGGAAAACAAAAAGGGCGTCTGAGGTGAATTCTCTCTGACTGGAAAAATAGCAATACTGAAAACTGAAACCAGTTTACAGATAAAACCATGAGAGCTGGGCAAAGCTGCTTCAGTATTTGGAGAGACACCCGAGAACAGTGTGAGGGAGGTGTTCATTTATTCATTAGAGTGAAATCTTTTGCAGCAGTATTTAGTTTTTTTGTGTTTGAGAATATTTAAAACTAAAATGCCTCTGTTTTACAGATTAGGGAAGGCAACTTGGATGTGTGTGTGTGTGAGTGTGTGTGTGTGTGTGTGTGTGTGTGTGTGTGTGTGTGTGTGTGTGTGTGTGTGTGTGTGTGTGTGTGTGTGTGTGTGTGTGTGTGTGTGTGTGTGTGTGTGTGTGCCATACCACACAAGCAGACCCTCTGTGGCAACCCTCAGCTGGCCATGTAGTCGGGGGTAGGGGGGTCAAAGGTCGGACCAAGGTTCATTATGTCCTCCCATCCTTCAGCCTCCCCAGACGCCAACAGTCCGCTGTCTGCAACACTGCACGACACAAAAAGATCAAATGAAGGATTATTGTCATTTAGAAACAACACATGACGAGTTCCATTAACAAAAAGGAAGATGACAAAACACCCAAACTGGCTGACTGACTGTGAATTGTTAAATAGGTTATTACTGTGTCGTTTTTAAAATACGAATAAGTTCCATTATACAGTGTGTTTTGGGTAATGTTGATTATTAAACACATAGTCTTTTTTTTTTTTATGGACATGGATATATACAGTTTGATTATTCAACCTTTTTCATACAGTATTCGTTAAACTGTGTGCTTGGCCTCCATGTTGCAACAGTGACTCCATTGTTTCATTCTGATCATACCTTTTAATCAAAGCTTAGCTAAGACAAATAACTAATATTCAACAATTTTATGAAATCACAAAATGTCTTTGGTGAAAGAGCTTCACCGGCTCCTCATATATGGAAAATGAGCAGCCATGCCGAGAGAGGACACAGTAACTGAACTATTAAACACAGAGGTGTCGTGCATCGGTGTACAGTAGAGTGTAATTATCTTTAATGAGAGTGAAATCACTGTCTCTTAAAACAACACATACTGTTTTACGGGTCACATCAGAGCTGCGTTCAAAGCAAGCATCCACCGCAACAACAGGATGGACGGCTCGCCACTTCCTCCTCCGGTTTATTTTACTTCCTCTATTAACTCTGTTTTATTTACTATTAGGTCTTCATGGATATCGTGTATGATGCTAGAAGAAGACAAACAGAGACGTCTGTGTCAACACTACGATAGTTTAATACATTAACAAGGAACATATTTTCAATACACGGTGTTGAAAAATCCACCAGTTCATTTATTTAGTTAGTTTGTTGATTATTGTTGGCAGAGTGATGTAACCTATAATTTGATATGGTTTTAGTGCAGAAATAACAATCCCACCATAAAAAAGGACAATAAATCAACATCATCATTTGCACCTTCTGTCAACTTCTCTCTCCTAGGATGTCTTGTAAATCAAATAAATAAAGTAACCATTTGCTGTAAATGTAAAAGGTTTATATGCATTCAACTTGTGTCCTGTCTGAAGTCCATCCCTGGCTTTCCAGCACCACGTCAGCATTTCTCTCTCCTCCAGGAAATGGAGAAAGGCCAGCTGAGGCGCCTTTTGTTACATTTTTATTTAACATTGTTAAAGTGTTAGACGCAATTTTAGGTGAGAAACAGCGCTTTAAGCCCAGGCATTAAAAACAAATACACAAATTCAATTATCACTTGGCACAGTTCATCAACTGGTGTGACAGGGAGTTTAAAGTAACAAGGCTGGGGTGTCTAGCGCAGTGTCAGCACATCTCTATCACCTCGGTGATGGAGAGGCCAGCTGAGAATGGACTCTAGTGGCCTGGGACATGTTCCTCCACCCTGACACTCCCTCTCCTCCCCTCCCTCGGTCCCGCATGCCCTGCCTCCTACAAGCCCCTTTTGTGTGGGCTAAATGGGGCTGGATGCACCCCTTTAACTTTGATTTCCATTTTCCATTGTCCGTCCATTGACGGGGAGGGTGACTCCATCTGTGCCTGCCTTGCATGGTGCCACCCTTTCAATAGGCATATGCTCCACATGTAGGAGCCCTAAACTTGCAAAAGAATGGGTGGAAGGAATAATGATATACAAGACGGGCCCCTCACTTCACAGAGCACGAGAGAGAGATTGAGGGAGAGAGAGAGAGAGAAAATACTCTATTCATTAATTTATTGTATGGCCCTTAAAAACTCTACAGCCTTTTTATGTATATTCAAGAGCGCAGAAGAGATTACACAAAAGCCCCCACTGAACTGATGGCGTTTTAAATTGCGGTCAAGCTGCTCCACTCGCCTCCTGAACTGTGCTTAAAATGTGCACGTGTGTTTTACATGAAGGGAGACGCAGCTTGCCCCGTCACCGGCTACAATGGAAGCCCCACAGAACAATTGATAACTGTTAACTGAGGTGGCGCGCCAGGGTCAGTTTTGACTTGGAAATGTGCAATATGCTGTGAAAACAGCCCCTTGTGCTCGCTCTCCCCCCCTTCAGATCTTATCTCCACATGTGATAACACCACTTAAGATCTCATACAGTAACACACATTAAGTCATTTCCCTCTCCAAACAAACTGAAGAGGGAAGTCGGCAGAAAAAAAAAATAGAAAGTGAAATTCGGTATTAGATTGTAAGTAGCCAGTGTTTTTTTCGGTTGATTTTTATCTGCAAGCCCGATTTTGATTAACATTTTTTTTTTTTTCTATGTTAGGATTATATTTGTCTTGAAACCTAATTTAGCAGGAGAACAAGCTTAAAGACAGGGTGGGAGAAGGTGAAGCTCATGGCTTAATTTGCCTTCCATTCCACTTCATTCATTTACTTATTCATTCATTGCCTCTTTCTCCCTGTCCATCAACCTTATCCTAATCTCTCTCTTTATCCCTCTCCTCCTACTCTTTCCTTGACACCCATGACGCCCATTGGCCCCACACCCACCCTAACGCCGTCTAACCCCACCCCTCACCGCTCCTCCTGTTCAGTTATAAGGCTCTATCGATTACAAGCCTGTCGTACAAAACGACCTAATGGAGGGTCAGCTTTAATGTGAGGGGCGGGGGGCCTCAGTCCTGGTAGGAGCTGGGCCTGGCTTTTAAACCCCCCTTCTCCTTCCTTCTCCTCCTCCTGTGTCCCCACTCCCTCCCGCTGGGGTCCACCTTGTCCCTCTTAGACCCTTTCCATTGGAGAGTGGGAGCCATGACAAATCAACAGCGGAGCCATCAATCCCCCCGCCCTCCTCCGATCCCTTTACAAGACCCACCGCCGGCTGCAGCGGCTGCCCATGTGCGAGGGTATTTAGTGGGGGCCTAAAAGCTGAAAGGAGACGCGCTTAGATCAAATGTGTGTGTGTGTGTGTGTGTGGGGGGGGGTGAAGGAACAGAAGGATCCCTCTCAGGAGGGGTGCTGAGGCCCCGGCTCGTTTTATAGACTCCCCTGAAAGAACGTGATTACAGATCATTATCCAATTGAAGCAGATTGATGGGCTGGGGTCAAAGTAATATAGCTCATAGTAAAGGGGAGGGGTGACAGGAGAGGACGGAGGGCAGCGCAGAAGTGTGGGGTGAAGTAGGGGGGTTTGCAGAGTGAAGATGGTATAATGACTGGATTGTCACCACCGAATGGAGTATGGAAAGGGAGGGGGGGAGGAAGACCCAAACTTGTCGAATGAAAGACTGGGGCTTTTCTTTTTCAGGAACGGGTTGAAGTAGTACAACAAGTGCTGAGGGAGAAGAGAGATGCTGGATTGGCCTTGTCACTCCAGAGGGCAGATAAAGAGAGCTTTGTGCGGAGGGGAGGCAGGAGAATTTGTCCAGGGTGATTTGGCTGTGTGTCTCCTTGTAAATAGTGTGGTTCATTCTCTTCTGCTCTTCTTTTCACTGAAATGATTGAGATTGGATCAAGAGTTGTTACAAAATTAGACAGCTGTTGGATTTGAAGATATTGTACTCCACAAATAAATGCTCCTCACACGAAAAAACACTAAAATTCATCTATTTTCACATTCATTTTAAACATAATGTTTTAGGAGTTCGAGGACAAGCAAAAGCCCCCCAAATTATTATTCTCCCTCATATAAACAAGTTTTCAAAAAAGTTATTTGAAGCAAAGACGAAGACAGTGTAAGATTTCTTTATTTTTTGCATTCAGTAAGTCAATTACCGCCGTCAGCTGATGCCCTGACCTCTTTTTTTTTTACGATCTTCCGATAGCCTACTAGCCTGTGTACCATTTGCCTCAAACTGTTCTCTAACATAATACCATGCATTACAATGCATGATGATCCTGACCTTTCCAATGCACTGGAAAGATAGAACTCAGACGATTATCACCTTTCAAATAGCAAGAGCACGGCTCCGCTCCTCCTGCCGTTTGAATGTACAGTACATGTTGATGGCGAAGCTGCATAGCTGTTTATGAAACCTTACATGACATCGTGTGTAATTTGAAATGAATTAAACGGTAGCAATGGCAACAACAGAATATGTTTTGCACTTGTTGGATGCCACAGTGTTAGTCATAGTTCTGGTATATACGGTTTTATTGCCAAAGGCAGAGAAATTTGGATAGTCCGTAGATGTGAAGTTCAGATTTTATCTGTCGTTTTGTCAACCAGGCTTCCGAAAGCATCCTGCAACTCAAACCACTTTTTTATCAGAGCAAACACAACGCGCGCACACACATTCATGCACACGAGAATCTCGCCAACATGCCACAAGTTGGTATGTCATGGTGTTTTATGTTACATCTATGAATCTGATGCATTCATTAATGGTTTGTTAGCAGGATGGTGGTTCTGTAGATGGTGCCAGTGGACTGGAGTCTTGTGACAGGGAGTTTCTTCATCCACAATAGAGGGCTTATGGGTAATGGCTATGGCACTGAATAGCCTTTTGATATTGGCTGAGACAAAAGTGTCTCTTAATTTCCCTTGCTTTCAAGATGCAGATAGAAAAAAACCTTTAAGACAGCTTGAGCATGTTTTAGATCAAGCTTGACATTTCATTTTTCCGCTTGGGATATTTTAAACAAAATGGATCCTAAATGATGCAGAACTTTGGGACTTTAATCGGACTTGACAGATGCACATGCTGTCCGTGTTTGCTCGGCATGCAGGAACTGGCACACGGCAATTACGGTGAATGTGCGAAAGCGTAAAAAGCAAACAAAAAACATCATAACTTTGCTATGTGCAGCCTTTGCGTAATTATTGGATTAATGAAGAATGCACTCATCATCAGCGGCTGTGACGCATAAAAAGGGGCCCATACTGTACATTTAGGAAGCGCTTTATGCTCCTCCTGCTCATTTTAGGATGTGAATTTGGAAGGCAGCGTGCAGTCACATGTGTTCAGGAAGCACACACAACAGCTTCAATACATGCATAGACAACATACTATGCTTCTATGGGTCCTTACCATAATGTTTTCTTCTAAGTTACAAGCTGTGATATGTGAGGATTTTTTGTAAATGAATGTCTACTTAGAGAGACAGAAATACAGACAGAAAAGCCCTGCTTCCTTTGTTTTCCGCCAGTCTGGGAACTGACACTGAGCAGACTGACCCATGTGATTACATCCTCAGAGAGAGCGTGTGCGTTTGCATGTGCGGATGTACTGTCTGCATGTGTGCGCCTGTGTTTTGGCTGTACACTTCCATTTTTTTTTTTTTTCATGTGCGTTGTGGAAAGATAGTGGGTGATTTTGTGTTTGTGTGTGACTCAGCCCAGCTTTGGGAACCAGCCACACCAGGTGGATCTGATTGAAAACATTGCAGGATGACTGTGAAGAAGAGAAGATCCTTTTCTTGATCTGCATTTAAGATTGTCTATACAGTACCGTTTTGGGGGTGTTGATTACTCAAAGTCAAAAACTCTATCCTCCAGGAAGAACTTCAAAAATGTTACATAGTTTCTCTTTCATGTTGGCAACCATTCAGTGGGAGTATTTGTAATTTTCTTCAGTTGATTCCTATCTCTTCTCCGCATGAAATCCTGGAATTGTGTTGGATAATCATACAGGCAGGAAATAATATGATAAAGCGTCAGACTATATATCTCTATAGGTCAGACTGTACTTGCAAATTATTGTGGATTAAATCAACCGATCTTTGATTAAGCCGCTGTGTTACATCTCACAAATGTCTCTTTTCCAACATCCACACAAGAGTCACGAGCTGCTGTTGCCCTTAATTGACCCGAAGCAAAGTGATGAAGATGGTCACGAAGGTGATTTTTCAAACACACTGAGGTTTCTAGAGCCGTTGCTGTTTGAGACATAAAGGCCTTAAAAGCTCCGTTAAACAGCATACTGCATCCTGGATCCCAGCAGCAACTATACTCCATGTAATGTGTCTCACATTGTGCATGGAATTGAAACAGGAAAATGAATAACGTAACTCTTCATTCTTCAACTGCACCTCATTCTTGCTAGATTAAATAAAGAAAGTTAAACATTTAAAAAATGTCAGAACACAAAGTTAGTCCGTAACTCAATTAAATCATTGCGTAAACAAGTTGTCTTTGAAGACACCACACACTGTAGCTACAGCTCTGCGACCTGCATGCTAAACCCAGTTACAGGCAAGAGAGGAAGCCCTGACTCCCTCTGCGTTACACTTAGTCAGATAATTGGAAATGCGAGGGCATTAACTCCAACGGGATTAAGAAGGGGAATTAAATATGTTAATCCCCAAAATAGGTAAATAGCCTCAGTGATACAATAACCAATTTCTAGGGTTTTCCTCCCCCGAGGACACGTCTGCCTTTGAACGCAACACGCTCACACACAACCACACACACACACACACACACACACTCAGGCAGAACTGCACTAGTACACATTTGCACATCAACACGAACACGTTGCACGGGCGAGCTGGAGAGAGACTCGAGTGTTCCAGAAAGTTCTCCAAGGTGATGCCTGCGGTGTCGCGCGGCCCTGTGGCTGACTCTTGAACCTGTTCTCCCAGGTCTGCCTCTTTGTTCTAGAGATCATTACCTCTGTCGCTCCGCTCTGCTCCGCTCCCCTCCCGAGACCGCTTTGTCGCCATGTGTTCATCTGCCTTGTAATTATAGCACGGTCCTGGATGTCACGGTTTAGGGACTCTGCCTGGGTATGAGTGAATGTGTGCATGTCAGGGGACTGAGCGAGTGCGTGAGATGTGTGGCTTATATTGTGCTTTTTATGCCCGAGTGTGTGGGAAGTGTGTGTGAGATGTGTGTGTCAACGATGGAGTGTGGACAGCGGTGTTTACGAGATCACAGTGAGCGCTTGTGTATGCGCATATAATTTCAATCACCAAAAAAAAGGGGGCATCGTAAATTGAATGTAACGCACTTTCTCTTTAAACTATTGAAGCGGAGGCATCGCCTTTGGAGATGGCAACAGAGCTGGATTTTGATGAGCTACTGTACTTGTGTCAGGGACATGAAACAACTGAATAAAAAAAGTGTATCTTCAAAACACTGACACATAAATCATCAGTGCCGGGGCATCAGTTGGGGGCAAAAATCAAGTTAAAGTTGCCCACTGAGTTCAAAGTACATGTGTATACACAATTAGTGGAGTACAATTTCCGTTGGAACTGAAGCATAGCGAAGAAAACCCCAAGGTCAATTGCTGATCGCCTCTGAGAAACATTATTTTTATGTCTCCGTGTGTCCAAAGATGAATGTCTTGGAGGGGAAGAGAAAATAAGGAGAAAAGAAAACATTTAAAAGAGAGAAGTCAATCATTCAAGAATGCAAGACCATAATGCACCACAGTCAAATTCAATAAAGTCATTATTCCTGGCTTAGCCATAGCTGTAGTATTTTTCCTGGATATCCTATACCGCTTATCCCAATTCCTTTCTCTCTGTCGCTCTTACTCTTTCTCTTTTTCTCACCATTCCTCTTTTCTCAGTTCTGGCTACAGGGCATGTAGAATGGCATCAATACTCTCATTTCGCAACATGAAACCCTCTATTTACTCCAAAGATTCATCTGTGATGGATGTCTTTCCGCAACGGCTACCTCTACAAAAGGCAGAAAGCGGCTTCTTCATGCCAACCCTCTGCGTATTACCCCTGACATATTCTATTAGGCCGATTACACATAATGATGCCAAATAAGCAGCGAATGAAGAGCTGGGGAGTTATCACAGCCCCCCAACGGAAAAGAAGAAGAAAAAAATGCTCAGCAAAGTTTCTTATCTCAATCCAGCTGAAGGAGGAACCACACACACACAGTCCAAGCTGCACTTATCAGTCATTAGGCGTTTAAATGCTTGCCCAGAGAGAAATTAGATTTCTGAGGAGTTAAGAAGATAACCAGTAGCACACTCTTAAAAAGGATGTAGCACTTTCAACACATTTGAGCGGAGTCTGGGACAACATACTGAGTGGCTGCAAATTGTAGCAAGTAATATTACTGAAACATGTGTTGTGATTAACGCAATTTAAATTGACAAATTATATAAGATGAGTTCCCTAAATACGGCATATTGAACTAAAATGGAAGGAGTGTCTCTCTGTCCTTTGAGTTTCTCGACAACTGTTCGACCGATCAACTTGACATTAATTTTGGCGAGTGTTTTGCTGAGGACCCAAGGAAGTGCATTGTCGAGTGTGAGCTCTAGCAACCTGTACTCACTCCCAACTCGTAAAATACGGACACTTGGGCTCTTAGCGTCAGATATGACGCAAAAAGCAGCCTTCAGCGTATGTATGGAACACACCGGGCAGAGCAGCAGCGCGACCGCGGCGCTGTAAGATGATGTAGTATTAAGCATTGAGCGACAACGGTAGCTAGTAGTATGAAAGACCGAAATGTCACGTAAGGAGGTTGGATGGGTCAAACAACAAAGGACTTTCACCCAGGAGACCGCGACTTGTGTCCTGCTCTTGTCCCGCGTGTCACAGCAACGTACGTTTTCTAACCACGATCTTTTCCTAAACCTAACTGTCCCGTTCTTGTACTGCATGTTAGTCAATATTTCCCGACCCAGAGCATCAAAAGTGACATCAAGGGTCCCGATACTTTTAGCGTGAATAGCAAACGCCAAAGGCACATGACCAAGCCTATTTTACCCAATGGGGGAGTGAGAATGTGTTGGCTCTTGAGGTCTTCGGCACATATTTATTAGTAGGCCGTTATGTACACACTTTGCGGTGTATTGAGAGGGGACCCCTATTAACTGTTACACTGCCGAATGACATGCTGGGTGCAACTCGCTCTCCATCACTCGCTACAGTACATTCAAGAACAGATAAAGAAAGAGAGACCAGAGATGTTACATTGGAGTAAACGCAAACATTTCAAGCATCAGTGCTTTTGTTCTAGGAAATAGCCTGGTCCCAAATAGCTGTTAGCAAATTATGTATTTATATAGCATTGCTCTGGGACGCAACTATGTCAGGGCAGGTGTATTGCTCAGGACCCAAGGAAGCGCAGGGTCGAGTGTGAAGTAGTTTGGATGAGCGGTTCTCAAGAAAGCTGTGATACCGCAAGCCAAGCATGCACCTTTTCAACAGGCGCTGCACAATTTAGCAACAAATGTAGACAAAGATAAAAGTCTGTGTAACAAATCACACAGTTACCAACTTTATTACCCCAAAACAAAACAACAAGGTTTAATGTCCTATTCATTATAGAGTGTGTGTGTGCGTGTGTGTGTGTGTGTGTGTGTGTGTGTGTGTGTGTGTGTGTGTGTGTGTGTGTGTGTGTGTGTGTGTGTGTGTGTGTGTGTGTGTGTGTGTGTGTGTGTTTGGTAAAGTAACAGCACTTTAACCAATTTAACATATGTTAATGAAATTTAGTGGAGCAACAGTCCAAGAAACGAGTTATTAGATTTTGCTGCAGATCAAGAGGCAGTATTGTTTTTAAGAATTTCCTAAAAATGTGAGATACTGTTCCTAATTTCTTTTTACATGTTCACTATGTTCTTATGAACTCATGCACTTACTAAAATGAAAACGCAATGGCACAAGTATTATGTGACAGTTTGCCACAATATGTAATTATATGTACTTTGTAGATCAGGATCCAGTTTGACATTTTCTAAACATTTGTATTTTAAACATAATAAATGAAAAGGATTGTGCAGACTTAGCAGATATATGCACTTTCGGCGCTGTACGCTAATTTTATTGGGTTTCAAAGTGCGGTCCCGGGACCCCCAGGAGTCTTGGGGGAGTTCTGGGGATCACTAGAGATGCTGTAGCAGAATTTAACTATAACCTAATTCTCTAAAATTATCCTTGTTAAAGTATGAGTATGCAATGATATGTTTCGGCTCACTACTAAATCAACTTTATCCTGTGGAAAGCACAGTAGATATCACTACAATTACCCACATTTTTTTTTCAATTTACCAAAATATTCCCCACGTCCATAAAACACGGTGTAATGCTAGTTAGGTGAGACATGACCAATCTGTGAAGTGTGTCAGAGTTCTTGGAAGAAGTGTGCATTTGCTCTGCATCGCCCCTGCTGATAACTACAGCGCTAAAACACAAGGCCCCAGCTAACACCACCTCGCCCATCACTCCAGGCTCAGTTGTTGCCAGTGGAACAAATTGTGGAGCATTTACCAAACTTTTATTAGGTTCACAAAACGAGATCCCATGCCATAGATGTGGGCGAGGGGTATTAATTTAGGGAAATGAGTACAGGGTAAATAAAGGCTGTCTGGTTGCCGTCCTAACAGGAAACGCTATGCAGGGGACCGGTGAAGGGGGTGGGGGTGAATATGGGGGGGTTGGAGGGAAGGGGGAAACAATTATGACCTCATTTAATAGTCTCCTGCTCTCTCTCTCTCTCTCTCTCTCTCTCTCTCTCTCTCTCTCTCTTTCTCTCTCTTTCTCTCGGCTCCCAGGCAGAGATCGGAAAGGAATGCCCAGTTTCAAAACCGCAAGTCACCTCTGAACATGGGAGCATTTGGCCTAAGTGTTTCCTGTTGCAATAAAAATGTATGTCAAGTATGTGAACCGAGGTTCCTCTGCGCTTAAAGTCTGTTGATCACACATGTATATACACACACACACACACACACACACACACAAATTACAACCACAGTATTTTGGTTTGGAATCTTCCACAGCGAAGATTAGTCCATTATGAACTGTACTGCCACTGCCCAAGCACAGCAGTGTGATTAAACCAAGCACCAAGAGTGTGAGGCTAAATATGTGTGTGTGTGTGTGTGTGTGTGTGTGTGTGTGTGTGTGTGTGTGTGTGTGTGTGTGTGTGTGTGTGTGTGTGTGTGTGTGTGTGTGTGTGTGTGTGTGTTTTGGAGTGGTATTGTGAAATGGGTGGGGGTTACTGTGTGATACAAAGCCATTGCCGTTCTGGTGCCGGGCTCATGATAAGAGTTTGGGAAGTCGTCGCATGGTGATAGCCACCGGCACAAATGTGCAAGGGGGCTCCAAGTGCTAATTTTATTCATTTACCTCCCTCTCTGGATAATTGTTTCTGTCAACCAGCGACGGCTTGATAAAGGATTTCACGCCACTGAAAACAGTTACACGGCTACTTTGGAAGGTGATCGCCAGAGACGATTATATTTATCACCTGCTTTAATATCCATAGTGTGGTGTAAATTGATTCATTCTCCAAGGATCGCTGTCACAGGGAGCAAGGTGTGAAGAGTTCTGCACCCACATCAGACATCTGACATTTGACACATAATACTGCAAACAGAGCACTGACAAAAATCATACTTGCAGCAATGTAGAATAGATACTATTATATTACAGTGAAATTACTGTCAAAATGGCGATTCAACAATTCCGCCCAAAATTGGTCTTAGTCCTGTTTGAATTAAATCCATTAATGTTTGTGATTAGATGACACATTTGCACAAACACGCTTTCATACTTGTCTTATCACATTATGTTGTGATACAATATCTGTAACCCAAAGAGTGACATTGGTTAAAATACTAACTTCACTGCCTGCGTTAAGTTCAGCTAAATTCATTATTAATAATTAACACTATTTGTTATTCAACTGTATCTGTGGACAAATTCTTTATACTACAACAATTTGTGTTGAATACTGAAATACTTACCCTCTCTATGTATGGATGTCAATTTTAAAGATAAATCAAAATAATTTTGAAGTATAATCACGGTTAAAATTTTGATTACCCACAAAACTTTGAAAGACAAATGTAAGTTCGAAGATCAAAAATAAAAGCAGTCATATTTCAACCATCACACTTAAATGCTCCTTAGAACTGAAAAGAAATAATTTCCTTTCACACGCTTCCTTTTATGAACTAACCGCCACCCAGAGCCAACGGTCAAGTCGGCAGAATTTACGAGATATCTGTCAACGACAATTGATAGAAGTCTGTTTTTTTTTTACAGTTGTTAGAAGTTGCCCCTGAAATGTCACTCACAAAGCTTTTAAATTCCACAGCACACCTTTAGTTCAGTAACTGACAGATTCCCACCCATTGAAAAGAGTGGCCTGGAAGCCTTCTTTCTCCGGAGTTCAAAAACATGTCGCTCTGCCTCCACTCGGGGAAGCCGGCTTTTATTGGACCCTTTGTGGAACATCCTTTCTTCCCCCTCATCAAAAGAAGGAAAATAAGTCAAGGCGTAGTCACATTTCCCCCCCTCTTTTATTACTATTCTAATAATACTCCATATTTGTTTTCGTGCCTTCATCTTTTCAATGCACTCATTGAATGTGAGTGTGTATGCAGGACTATAGTGAGGCAGCGTCACTTTACTGACTGTACTCTAAGCCTCAGTGCGCAAATGCACTGGATGAAGAGAGGGGACTTCTCATTCTTTCCCATACCTTTACTGCTACAGAGTGTCTTTAACTGTGCATATACACGGGGTTATATCAATGAAAAGAGCAAAGTGAAATAGCACATGTAAGAGAGGGTGGAAGATTAAAAAAAACTATCTTTGAGAATCCAGAAATAGTGGCTTTAAAAGGAGATACAGAATAGGAAGAGATTGGTAATACAGTTTCTGTGTGTGCATGTGTGCAAGCAGTGTGTGTGTGTGTGTGTGTGTGTGTGTGTGCGTGTGTGTGTGTGTGTGTGTGTGTGTGCGTGGGTGTGTGTGTGTGTGTGTGTGTGTGTGTTGTGCGTGTGTGTGTGTGTGTGTGGGGGTGTGTGTGTGTGGGGGGGTGTAACATGTCTTGTTAAAGCCACTCTAAAGCAGCTCAGGCCCCTTTGGCCCACAGAGGCGTGTGGAGGTGGTGGTGGTGTCTGTGGAGGAAAAGGAGGAGGTGAGGTGGAGAGTTGGAGGGTAGTTTCCTTCGCTGACTGGAATGAATGGTATGAAGCAGTAGTGACCATTCATGCATGCTCCTTTACCTCTCTCTCCCTCTCTCGCTGTTTCCCATTTGAGAGTTTTAGGTGCAACAACACAGAGGGAGAGAAATGAGAATGAGGGGGAAAAAAGGAAGCAGATGAAAACGTAAGAGGGATATAAAAGAAGGGGGGAAGGTGAGCAAAAAGAGTAAAAGAAGAGGAGAGAAGGTATAAGATAGAAGAGAAGAGAGAGAGAGAGAGACGCAGGACTCTAGTCACTGGGCCACTGGAGTTTGAGAGCAGCGCAGCGTGAAATAAGGGAGAGGAGCAGCTGAACCAGAAAGAACCCAGGCTGCTCATTACAAAGGCCTGGGCCTGACTTCTACCCTCCGCACACTGTAACACACACGCTCACTCACGCACACACACACTCACGTGAAGGCACACAGATATGCGCAGGACACAAGTGAACAAAAGGAGGAACTCACGCACATCATAACGTGTGCCATTTGGCGGACGCTTTTATGTTGGAGTGCACACACAGACATGCATAGCACCCATGTACTGTTACATCTGCAAAGTGTCACACACAGGAGCCACAGACACAAAAATTATAATACAAAATTTGTCTTGTTTGTGTACTCTCAATTTATTCCGTCAACAATAAAGTAAAGTTCAACAAAATATTAAGTTTTATACTTCTGCTGATAAATACATTATGCGAAGATGTGAAGAATGAATTGCGGGAACAGTCAATGCTAGCACAACTAGCCAGGAGCTGATTATCTGGATCTCCATTTTTATTTTTATTTTTTTTTCACATATCGACTTAGTGAAAGTGTTACACTCGTCAAAACTTTGGCAGGCTTTCCAAAACCACGCAGGGAGACGGGGAGAGGAGGAAGTCTCTAAGTCTCATTGTGTGACCCTCCTCCTCTCGCATCGTGACAGCTGATGAAACATTTGGTGCAACTTGTTTATTTAGATTTGATTTCCTCACCGAACATTTGAGCAGCTGCCTCTCAATACACGCTTCACAAACATCTCATTCAAGGGCACTAATAAGTGTGTCGCCAGACTGCATGATATTGACTTATAAGCAGAGAGCGTAAATCTAATATCAAAATGCATCACTGATAATGGGATGGGTACAGTGCATCAGGAAAGTGTTTTTTTTTTTTACATTTCAAAATAAAAAGTAAAATGATTTAAAGATATTGATCTGTTTTTAAAAAAAAATATGTTTTCCAAATATAGTACAACCTGTATTCAACAAAATAAAACATTTAATTTGAATGGCTGATGACAGTCTTGTCTGATAAAAGCAAAACTGACAGTTATATTTGCGCCGATCCCTGACAGTAAACCCAGCACACAGGAAATGACTCCATCTGTTCTAACAAATAAATTGACTCTGATACAGTATATTACTTCGTCAACATTACAACTCGCTCTTTTATCTTTTATACACACACAGTGGAACTGAAGGCCAGTAGCGGTATTCAATCCAGCGGGGAGATGTAAATATTAAAAAGAGACATATTGAGATGTATCAAGGAATGGAATGACAATATGCTCCTTAGATATTCCTTTACAAGTTCTCATAAGACCTTCTTCTCTCTTTTTTCAGTTCAAACAGAAGAAGCTATAAACCAGTGCTGCAGTGGCTGCTGATAATCCCCCACCTCCACGCTCGCTGCCACATGTTCTGTGAAATACTGCCATCTCTTGGTACTTCAAATGAGGTTTTTTTTTTTCAGACAGGGAGCATCGGTGGCTCAGACGGCTCAGACTTCAATCATATGTCATAGGCCACTAGAGGCCAGGTCTCTGTTAAGCTCAGTAGAGATATAAAATGTGATCCTGATTAGAAGAGTCATGCAAGAAGATCAGAGTGTGACACTAGACACTTTATTGTAGGCTTACATTTTTTGTGGTGGACCCTTGATGCAAGTAATTCTTTCCTAAACTGACAATATGTGCACAATCTACTAAGATGGAATGCTATTTCAAAAATATTTTTACAGAGTATGTTTTCATGCAGTAAATTAAAAGGAAGGTAAACTATGCGCAAAGTCATTTATCATGATCGTCACCAATCTCAGTTCATTTTTTAAATTTTCTCAAACTATGCCCATAAACATTTCATTGTTTTGCTATGTGTCATGGTGAATACATTTTGTTAGCCGTAAATGTGCAATTTGACATTTTATGGTCTGAAAAGTGCTTGACTCATCCTTTTTTTTTTTCGTCGTTTTTACTGATAATCTTTCAACTCCATTTTTGAGAATGTTTGTGTTAAGGGATCTGAATGGTCTTCAGCTGGCTGAGAAGATTACTACATTTAGGATATATATATTTTTTTTTTTACCCTCAATCCACTCCAAAAATCATTGAACGAAAAAAACAGGCTCCCTTTTTTTGCATGTAGTTCCTGAAAAGCAGTCATGTTAGAAATGCATGATTTACACCCATTGGTGAAATGTGTCCCATTTATGTAACTCAAAATGTGACATTACACTGTTGTCTTTTGAACGCCACCTGTAAGAACTACCTAAATGGCAAAACTCAAGTGAAAAAAAGAGAATGTGCATCCCACCAAAAATAGTGGCACAAACCATTTCTTAAGTGGTTGCTGTTCACAGTTGCTGCACACACAGCAAACTGTGGTAACCAGTCGCGATGCGGTTCCACACGGTGCACAACTGATTCAGCAGGTTTCCGAGCTGTGACATAAAATAAAAAATAAAAAAGGCTTGATTTGTGTTTGTGCGTCGAGGTTGAGACATGCAGATAAAAGTGACATCTTTTGAAGGGGGAGTGAAAGTGTATTTCTCTTGCTGCTTCACAGTGTAGTAGAGTTGTAATCCAATACTCCCCAGTCAGTGCTTTGCAGCGTTTGTACAGAGGACTGTTGTGTTTCACAGAATGTATTTCCAGCATGGAACAGGTTGTTCATCACAAGGTCTGTTGATCTTAAACACACACACACTGAGCTGGGAACTTTGAAGTGTGAAAATAAACATTTTCACCTAACCACTAATCTTCTCTCTCTCTTTCCTCTTTGCTTCAGCTTTCTTTCTCTCTCTCTCTCTCTCTCTCTCTCTCTCTCTCTCTCTCTCTCTCTCTCTCTCTCTCTGCCTCCCGTCCTCTCTCTCTCTCTCTCTCTCTCTCTGATCCCAGGCATTTTAAACGTGAGCTTCATTTACAACTTTCATTTCAATTTGTCCCGTTAGTCCATATGTTATTGTAGCGGAACCGGCGCCAGGGCCTCTGGTTAGTGAAAATGTCAGATTCTTTGATTTGATTTTATAGGATTTCAGCAGGGACTGAAGGGGCTGTGTGGTTCTGGCCCTCTCCTGCGAGTGGACCGACTACTGTTTGCATTTAAACATCCATCTGAGCCACATTCCCCAGAGGATTCTTTTTTTTTCACAGAGGGTCAATTACCTCTCACCACCCGAACCCCCCTAAATACAAAAAAAAAAAAAAAATGCAATTTAACAGATTGTTCCTGTTTAGGTTGGGTGTAGGAAGAGGGTGCCTGGCTGGGGTCACTGTTTTAATTAGGCACTATTTAAGACCAATAACAAACTGATTATTTGCCAAACGGCTCTTTGCGAACTGTGAGCCCTGATGGTTGGCATGTTGAGTGCTACTCAAGTGCTTTTCTCAACTTTTTTTTTTTCTGTAAGCGACTAGACTGTGAGGTCACAAATGGGCTTTGATTGAGGTTTCTATGGCTACAGATACGTCCCCGCTGACTTTTTCGCTCTCCTAACATCTCTGTATCTCTATCCTCCTCTTCCTCTCTCTCTACCCCCTGTGCAGTGTCATTGCCGAGCGCTAAGTAAATACGTGCTCTTTATGTTCCTCGTTGCCTTTCAATATTTGGCAGCGTGAGCAGCGGGGGATCAAAATGTGTGTGTCTGCTAAATGTCAGCGGGTAAAAGGGGTTGAGTTTAGAGCGGCACACACCATGAAGCACCTGCTGTAAAGGCGAGCAGCGGGGGGAAGTTTCATCTCGGTTTGATCCGAAATTGAAAAGGCTATGAGCACAATCAACAGAAAGCCCCCACACACCGAACATCAAGTCTATTTTCAATTTAGCCCCATTCAACAGATGGTGGTAGAATACCTCACCTTGGCATTTTAATCAGACTAAAACACCATTAAGAGTTATTATGGAGATTGTATGCCATAATCTAATGCTGCGATTGATTATCGTTTCCCAAATATTGCTGTTTATGTCGGCATTAAGGTGGATATTTGAAGCAAAAGCAATGAGTCACAATTACCATTACTCCTAACTCACCTTAATTTATCTCTAATCAGATTAGATGTTATGGAAGGCAACCCACCGAGACATCTGTGCCCTCTTAAAAGACTATCATGGCTTAATGTATTAAAAATGCAGTAATTGATAAAAATGCTGAAATCTGAGATTATTACGTTTTCATGTTTGCAAAATGAAGGGTTGATTGTGCAAATAGGAACACTTTCTGTAAAAACACAACACTCAAACACAGTTGCTTAATAAAAACAGTTGCCAGGGAGGGGGGGAAGTGGGTCAGGCTGGTTTGGGGTTACGTATGAAATTAAATAAGGTTTGGATTCTATGTGAAATGGTCTGGATGAGCGTGACCAGCCATGGGAAGTATCTTTGGCCTCCAGGGACTGAAAAAAAGACAGGAAGCCCTGAAGAGCCACTGCAGGCCATCTCCTCCTCCTCCTCCTCCTCCTCCTCCTTCTCCTCCACTCCACTTGGCCTTTGTCTTTACTTGCCATGTGTGTGTGTGTGTGTGTGTGTGTGTGTGTGTGTGTGTGTGTGTGTGTGTGTGTGTGTGTGTGTGTGTGTGTGTGTGTGTGTGAGTGAGTGAGTTTGCATCTGCATCCTGTCCTTGTTGCCTGTCCCTGGCTGCACCATTGGAGGCAGCTGATGCTATCTCATGGCAGTATTGTGGCAGCCCCTGCTGCGAATAATCAAAGGCAGCTGTTTGTAAAATACCAGAGATGCCTAATAAGAAGCACTGATGGCCTGGATTCACTCTTTACCCAAAAAGACCCCCATGTCTGAAATGAAATGCACTGGATCAATTATTATTAGTGGCATGCAGACTCTAACACTGTATAACAAAGTTTACAAAAGAAGCCACTAAAGACTGAACATATACTTGACTTTAAAGTGAATGTGATTCTGTAGATATATGTGTATTTTATTTCTAACTGCAGCTAATAATTCCTGCAGTATGAGCCATATTCCTGGGTTCTTGTGGGCTAAAGAGAGGAGGAAAAGACCTATTATTTCTATTATTTGGATTGCGCACCAAGGCAGCTTTTGGGGTTTGATTATGTTTTGTTTGAACAAGTCAGTTAATGAACGCCAATCGAGGGATGCTGGTGGTTCTCGATGCATATCTGCTGATCTGGGGGTCCCAGCAGATCTTGGCCAAACACTGGGCAAGGCAAAAACAAATCTGTCTGTCAGTATGGGGTTAGGACTCCTAATTAGAGGTCCTGACTCTCTGTCCGCGGCTCCAAGTCAAGCGTCAGCTCTCGCTGATTGGTATAAATCTCGTTTTTCTAAGACTCAAGGGTTCGCAGAGAGGGTCAGCGGCTCGGCAAGATGGTGATTTGCTTGTACCTTTAAAAGGCCATTGATTACGTAATTAGAAAGGGAAAATGTTGCACCACTGTGGACTAGAAGGAGGGGTTGGGCGGTCCGTTTTTTTTGATAAGTGGTGGGAACTTTTGTGCACTGAATGTGGAAGCACCATAGGAGGGGCAGCTCACTCACATAAGTCAGGAAGTTAGTAAGAAATCAGCCACTAGACACTGTAAACCCAGATTTAGTTGTGATTAAACGTTTTAGTGGTCACTATTTATTCTTTCAAGTTTCGTTTAAAGACATATTCATTACTAAATCACATTAGTTGTTTGTCATAATCAGCTTAAGTATGCAGTGCACAGATCATTTTAAGCAGATATAAGTAAGGATGTTAAGTTTCTGTATGGGAGGGGCGGGGTCATTGGAACTCTTCAGCGCTGAAGCGATGCAAAGGCTCATGGGAAAAAATATATGTTCTGAACGGTTTCTGTCCTAGTTAAAGTGTGTTATAATAATGTTCTGTTATTGTTTTGGGTGTATCTTGATTTTATTTTTGTGTGGTTGATTTAATGTTCATGTTTATCTACATTTATTGTTGCACCATGACCGAGACCTGGGTGGAGACTGAGGGGCTCTGAGCAGTGAGGTAAAGTATGAGCGCTCAAATCAATACAGACCATGTTGGAAATTGCAATCTATGTATTGTTATCCTTTCTGTTTTACTGGAACTAATGTATTGAATACTTTGTTCCTAAAACTATTCTGTTATAAAGGAAAAAACACATATTTATATGAATTACATTGTTCTATCTTTATTATATTTGAACATATTTTAACTTGTGTTAACTAATGATTTTTAGTAATGACTACTAATGTAAACTTGATTTATGCATCAATTTACCAATCTGTGATGATACAACTTGATCTGTTAAGTTTCACCATGTGGAAAAACGTAAACAGTTTAAGGCAATGGGTTTCCATGCAAATTTCTAGTAAAGTCAACTAATTTGGGATAACAGTGTAGCTCGGTTGGTAGAGCAGGTGCCCAAACGGTTATCAGTGTTTTAAGCCCCCAACGTCTCCTTCCAGGCAGCACTGACTGGAAGGCACTAGGATTAGGCAATGGTTATGGTTATGGTTATGGTTATGGTTATGTTAGGTGCCTTAAAGTCAACGGTCGCAGCGCTGACTGGAAGGAGACGTTGGGGGCTTAAAACACCATCCGAGGAGGTTTGCTCCTGGGCCTAGCGGGCCCTGGTTCAGCTTCGACTTGCTGCCTTTTGCTGCGTGTCATTCCCCCCTCTCTCTCTCCCCTTTCATGTCTTCAGCTGTCCTATCAAAATAAAGGCAGAAAAATGCACAAAACAGAATCTTAAAAAAAAATAAAATAAAGAAGAGGTCATTTATCTTCGCTCGATTTTCTGCACCCGAAAATCCAGAGAGAGTTGTGTGGAGCTGATAGTCTTAATTAGCTTTGTATCAACTCATTTGGCAACAGCTTGAATGTGACGGACGTTTATTAATAGAAAATGTTACTCACTAAAGCTTTAACATAACATGCTTATTTTAGACAACAAAAAAATTATTTATGTTTACTAATGATTTTTAGTGATGACTACTAATGTAAACTTGATTTGTCTACTGCATCAACTTATCACTCTGTGTTACAACTTGACCTGTTAAGTTTCACCTTGTGTAAATACTAAGACGGTTTAAGGCAACGGGTTTCCACGCAAATTTCTAGTAAAGTCAACTAATTTGGGATAACAGTTTAGTATTAAACTAGGTATGGTAGTTTCATCTGAAACCTAAGCTTCACACTTCCTTTTTGGTACAGCATTGTGATCCTTATCTGCTTTTTGAGGTCAACCCAAACAACACCGAAATCCTGGGCATGCATCCACAGATCAATTCTGCTTTCCTACTGACTCACAATGGAAAGAAAAAATCTTAGCAAGGTACTTCTGGGAAACACAGCCTGGTCATTTTTACATGATAACATCATCACCTTTACTGTAACAAAGACACCCCCAGTGGTGAAAGCATTATGGGAAGTGAGAACGTGGTTAGGCGTAGCATCAGAGACAAAAACAAGTTTAGTGAAAGTTTGTTTCAGATCTTTGTGTCATGAGATACGAGCACTTTGAAGAGGGCGAACTGTGGCATGCCCTTTTTCCTAGTAGAAATAAATGGCCATGATTGTCCTGAAATTACATGGATGGCTTTTGTTTCCAAATGCTACATTGCTTTCAGAAAAGCCAGCTGCTCTGTGTTTCCCCCCCCCTCTGTGTGTCTGTCTGTCTGTCTGTCTGTCCGGCTTTCTGTCTGTCCGTGCAGGTTATGGATAGTCTGGTCCATGAACACTCGCTGGGAGCAGAGGCAACAAGCACAAAAGCAAAATAAACTGCAGGGGAAGGAAGTGGTTAACATTAACAAGGATCCAATAAGAAGATTAAATGTAAAACGCTGGCCCTGGTAATTGATGTGTTCCTATGTGTGTGTGTGTGTGTGTGTGTGTGTGTGTGTGTGTGTGTGTGTGTGTGTGTGTGTGTGTGTGTGTGTGTGTGTGTGTGTGTGTGTGCAAAACTATATTGGGTGTGTGCGTGTAAGCGTGTGTGTGTGTGTGTGTGCGTGCGTGTGCGTGTGTGTTGTAAATATGGGCTCTGTGTGTGGACATAATTGCTCCCAGATCTGCAGCATAACTCTATGGGTTGATTAGCAAATGTCTCTACTGTAAATAGTTGCCACTAATCATGCAACACCATGGCTATTAGCATAAACGGGGAGAGCAGAAATGTGCACAGGAAAGAAACTTGGCCTCATATTTTAGGTTTGTTTGTCTCTGCTACATATAGTGACAGTGATGTAAGAGGATTTGCGAAGTGTAAGATGTCTTTCTATACTTATCAAGTTTGGAAAGGAAAGATTAGACCAAATGGTTCATTTCCTTATCAACCCATAACCACTGCCACTAAAGACAAGACTGTGCCTCCTGCTGCTATATACTGCAAGTTACAGTGAAGCAGAGAGTAACAGCCATCAAAGTAGTTAGTTCATTTAAACAAAGACTAAGGAAACATCAAAGGTGTAGTAGAGTAATCCAGAAATCATGACTAATGGTCTAATCTCTTTTTGATGTGTTCAAAGTTGCTCCAGAACTCTTTTCTTGACTACTTATACTTTTTAAACTCCTCTATGGAACAAAATGTCTCACTACGATTACTGCAATGACTTTAACTTACAGTATTCTTCTAGCTTGCAGATAAGTGTTTTTGATTCTGTGTTATGTGGACAAGACTAGTGGCACCTTTGTGTAGATAAACACTCAGGTACTGATGGAAGTACTGTTTGTCCTACTTTACATATATTCATTGGACTTTAAATGTACATACTTTGGGTTTAATGCTGAATGGAGGTGTGAGTGATGATGATGAAACCCTTATAGCATTCGGCTAATGCAGGTTTTTAAAGCAATACTAGTCTTTATTTAAAGTATTTTGTATTGTATTTTCCATTTGTCCAGACCTCAAATGTAGATTTTATTCTGTGAACTTAAAAATAGTAATAAATAATAATACAATAATGTAATCTAATATGGTTTTTGCTGACAAACATGGCATAGGTATTGGATTAACACTAATTAAATTTATGGACTGAAGCTGCCAATTTCAAATACCTTATGCCATTATGTGTGACCGCCAATTTAAGATTCAGTTTTCACCTGAATTTGATTTTTGCCAGCGTTTCAAATAGCACATAACCCACTCTTTGCAGGTTCCTTTTTAAATGTAGAACTAGCTATTCAACTGTATCAGTGGAAAGGGAATTCATTAAGTTTAATATTAAATGTAAGAGATACAAAAAGAACTTCAGACTCTGAAAAGTGCAAAGTAAATACTATTTTCCCTGGTTTGACAGGCTTGTATATTCTGTAGCTGTGGACCTGGTGGTCTAAACTGTAACTGTAGTCTAGACTGGCCAATAACAAATAAGAGTGTAATATTTCAGGAAACCCAAGTATCAGATACCCCTGACATCATCCACAAGATTTTACAAAGGTATATGTGCAGTAGATAATCATCTTGTCTTCCCTTTTAGAGCTTATCTTCATAGACTGTAACTCACACCAGTTTGAGATCAGATTTGTGTGAGCCTACTGTGTGTATTTCTGTAAATAGGGTGGGATCCTGTAGGATTGGGTCTGTGCTTAGGTGTGTTTGGTGTGATTCCTCTCCACTGTATCCCTGGATGTACATGAAATCCTCAAATGTTGCAAAAATACAATAGCATGTTGTATTCAAACTGCTTCTGTCATCCGGGTTTATTAGGGTTTATCAGCCTACATTCACAAGACTGGAAGCTTTAATGCTTCTATTGCTGCGAATTACAAATAAATTGTCTCACCTCCAATGTAAACAAAATGCTTTTCAGGTCTCATAAGCAACCAGATAGCGTGCTATTTGGTTGCTTTCAACATGCTGCCACTTTCAATGCTGTGTTAGGGTGACAGAAGCCCAAGGCGAAGTTAGAAAGCACTAAATATATGCCATTATGGTTAATAGATTGAACGAAATCCAAGACACTCAGAGATTATCTATTGAGACGCTGTCAAACAGGGACAATGCATGCCATTGCCGTTCCCATACACTCTGCATTACTGTAAACCCATACACCTTGGTGTGGAGAAAAAAGAGAGACATAGGGAATCAGGGAAAATGAGGATAAAAATAAATATAGGATAAATATAACCTAAGGGCAAGGCGAGTGGATTTAAGCAAGCGTTCATTCCGCTCAGATATGTTCCCTGTATACTGTAAATCCTAAACCCCATGTCCAAAGTGCGATGCAGACTGTGTGTAAGGGTATGGACAATGTCGGAATGTTAATGGTTTTCCGATAATTACCGCTATCTGTGTGCTGTAATCCATCATACAGAGCGGTTATAAACAAAAAATGAACATCTGTTTATTTTCCCGTTGACAGGCGCAGCAGGCTCTCTGCAAAGCTTGATACTGTAGAAAAGTTTAGCCACTTCTTCTAAATAAAACCACGCTTTGAACCGTGACTGGCGTCGCACGATACAGCATCAGTGGGTGGAGCAAGGCGCGGAGACGACGAAACGATTCCATAAGGACGAGATGGCTAAAAAAAGAGTACGATTATCGGAAATAGTGGTGGAATTGCGGAAACATGAATAAACATGACTGCCGCCCAGCCAACGCTAGGTTTAATCCTCAGTTAAGAGGTGGTACAGATGCCTCTTGGTGCTTTTTAATGGTTTGTGCAAGGCCATTGGCTGACTGACATCAGATACTCATTTTACATATTCAATTAAACATACATGTGATTCACATAGAGGAGTATGGTTACAAATGTTAACTTCTTGGCAAAATGTGCAATTATTGTTATGCTTTTTTTTGCCATATGTAGTTGATTTAATATGTTTGCTGCATACAGATCACAATTGTAAATGCAGGGCTTCAGTAGAAACAAATCAACTACTTTAATTGATTTTTCTCCTATTTGTAACAACTCAGTATACCCAGTGTGCTCATGTCTCTTCATCCCCACATTTCATCAGCTGTATATAATTATTAATGGCCATCCATTGGACATGACATATTCATTTATAAATCTGTCCCAAACAATGGCTAGTCTCCTGCTAGTTGCCTGGCTTAACATGTTTAACCTTTTGCACAGGACTGGTTATCTTTGCTTTCAACTCAGCGACACAATGTCACCCTAGTAGTAATGAAGACAGAAAAATCAATCGATTGATGAATGAAAGATTAGTCCATAGACAGAAAGCTAATAAGAGCCGTTAGGCCAGAATGAAGAGTGAGCGCAGATGGATGGATCCCAGCTACATAATCAGGATATACTTCATTTGACACCTTGAGGAGCATTATTGAAATAATGATTTTATTGATGTTTTGGATGGCAGTTTATTTGTAAGAAAATGTGTGGCAGTGGCAGTGTGTGGGTGATATATCTGTGCATCCTGCATTCATAAAGCGGTTTGTCTTTTTCCTTTTTTAATTACCAAAACTTTGTTGGGATTACTTTATCGCCACAAATGTCCTTTGATGCCAACAGAGACATTCAAATTCAAAGCCTCTTATGCTAATGGCAACATTCTCGATTCCAGCTCACAGTCGGGTGCTACGTACGGTAAACAGCATGCGATAGGGAGGATGATGTAGTGTACAGGCATTTGTCTTCTTCATTTATTGTGTGATATCCAAGGAAAGCAACATGGAATGTACATAATGCAATTACATGGACACACTCAACAACAAAAAAACTGCATGTTCTGCAGAGCATGCTTGTACGTATTAATTGTAACGTACGCATTAACACCTCCCCTCGAATACACACAGTAAACACATAATACGTAAGTGTTGATTATCACACCCACATACTGAATGACTCCATATATCCCATTGAAAGTGTATGATTAACTATATTATGGCTGATCTGCAGCACAGGCCTCCTTAGCATGAGTAATTGATTTGTGAGAATTATGGCTGTACACTGTCTTTTGCCTATTCATTAATCATACATGCGTGTGTTGTTTGAGTAAAACAATGTAGTGAGTAATGATATTGATGATGTCTCGTCTGCACGCGGTTGTCTGGGGAAATGGAAATATAAAGCTTAACAGAGCAGATGTCTCGTAATACCGGAATTAAGTGATTAGAATAATCGCCTTTGTGCAAATAATCTCGAACAAGCAACATCCGCTCTGCCACAGCTGATTGTGTGCTCTTATGATGCTGAGAAAAGACAGGAGCGCGCCTGTTTTGTCGCCGCTTCAGCTAATTTCCCATAATCCACTCTGATAAGGCCCCATGGTCCTCATCTACCTATGCTGCATAGCGATGTGATGCACATTAGTCAATTAATAGTGTGTTAAATGACAGAGGTTCCAGTCAATTGAGTTTCTCTTGGGAACAGGCTTGCCATTGTCCTACAACTCAAAACAGAGAGAGATGAAGACAAAGACAGCGCTGCTGGGAAAACCTTTCCTACATTTAACACACATATGATATATGTTCTGTCCCAGATAATTTAAGTTTCCTTGTTTTAACTAATTATATAGTGTTCTGGTTTATGCAACAGTCCCATCTCTCCTTATAATCACATTAAAGAGCAACTTTGACCAACATTATTTATACCAATTTGATCAATTGCATGTAAGTAATCTTTAATAAGTTAGCGGTTATGAATAAGTATGTATAACACTTCTTACATTCAAATATCCCATCCCCCAACCTTATCCACCCCCCACTGCCTTAGTCTAAAGGGTTGTGGCCCACAGATCTTTAGAGCCAAGCATTCCCGCTGGAGAAAGAGAGCAAAATGGCCCCCTATTATGCGGCCCACAGTCGAGGCCTTACCTCATGACAAGGGTATTAAAATGAAATAAATCAGCCATTAAGAAGCGGGCGCTGGCAATTGAAACCCTATTAATGCAGCAGGCAGAGAGAGGTAGCCCCGGCGTGATGTGACAATGGAGCACCACAGTGCCCCTTTAATTGCATTTCGGCCAGGTTTTTATTCCCCAGTCTGGTCTGGATGAGGATGACGGGTGTACGCAGGAGGTGTGTGTGTGTGTGTGTGTGTGTGTGTGTGTGTGTGTGTGTGTGTGTGTGTGTGTGTGTGTGTGTGTGTGTGTGTGTGTGTGTGTGTGTGTGTGTGTGTGTGTGTGTGTGTGTGTGTGGACACATGGTCGTAAACTCACACCTTGATGGACATGTGGACACACTGGTTATTACAGTGACTTTTAAATGTTGAAAGCCTTTTTCGAAAAAAAAAAAATAACAAAATGTGCATCCACTGTCATTCTTTCTTCAGTTTCATAACCCTAAACAGCAATTAATAGTGATGGTCAGCCATCAATACCATTGTACCGTGAGTTGTTGGCGGCCAGGCCCCATCAATGTTGCATAGGTTCCTTTCTCATTACCTTCGCTGTTAGACTAGACACTGGGTGATGGATCATGGCCCCGACTGGACCTCATTTGGGTGATGTATCACTAGTGTTCCCCTGTGAAGTGTGTAGGTGATTATACACAGACACAAAGACAAACACAAACACTCACACAGGGCGAAAGACGACAAATCAGTCCCCCAGCAATTTGAGGTTCCCACTTATGGTGTCCTTGATATGAGCAAATGTTGATGTGAACTATCCTTTCTGCGACACAAGTCTGGTGGTATCACATACTGTTCTACTGCATGACATCGAAAATGAGTGTATGCGTATGCAAGGGGACGAGGTCCGAGACGGGTAACATTAAATAAAGAACAAAGACAACTCCAATTTTAAAAACTGTGCAATTTAGAATTTTAAAATCTAACTTTCTTTTTCAAATACTAATAACTAGATTACATAACTACATTAATGTTTAAAAAAAAAATTGTATTTTTAACATGACTCTTGCTGTTAATTGTGTTATTTCCTTTCTCGCCTTGGCAGAATGTGCTGTGGCAAAACAAATGAAGGCATCCATGAGAGGTGTTAGAGCTTATTTGAAATTTCGTCAGGAGTACTCCTTCACCTGTCACTGGTTATTGATATATTCATTAGAGGGCCCTATTCTCTTTCTCTGGTATCAGTTTCTCTTGACAGTAGCACTGTTGACAACATCAGTCAATGAATGACTTTACAATTATGATTGTTGATGGCCCATGACACAAACTTGGAGGGGATGTCATTATATGAACATTAAAGTGATACACAGGGATGCTGGGATGGAGGACCCGGGTGCTGCAACCCCCTCCCCCCCATTCCTCTGATGCCTTCATTTAAAACAAGGCCCTATCTTGTATGGCTTTATCCCCCAGGATAATGTTATTACGTCTTTTTCAATGGACATACTGTAGCACTTGATCAGGTAGTGGTTGATGTTAAGTACGGCAGTTTGGGTAATTGCATTGATTTGTCTCATAATAAATGTCTACATGCTGTGTGATTCCTCCATTCAAACCAAAGGTGTCTTATAGAGGAGGCTTGTTTTGTTCATGTTGAGCTAATGTTGAAGTTATTATAGCAATCTGCATTGACAGAGATTATTTAGAATGATCTCAAGTACAGTTTCTATTAATACCACCATAATTAGTGGTTACTGTCTTCAGAGTCTTTACTTGCTGTGTTTCCATGACATGCATATAGTAACCCAGATATTAGTCATATTCCACTTAAGTCAAGGTTACATAAAAAATTATTTGATACATTCAAGTCAGTATCCTTAATGTTATACATAAACACGTAAACAAGGTGTCCACTTTTAGTGTTCCATAGAGAAAACTGTCCACTAGCTAAAAAATATACTCACATACCACTCTCCATAAAAATAAATAATTATCTTAATATGAAGTACCATTGCAGGAAATAAAATTTTCTTTTGGGGTAAATATCTTTTTTTTTCAGTACAAGTATAGGCCTACATTTTGAAAATGCTGGATTATGTTTGCTGTATAATCATCTTTCTTCTTCTTTATTAAATATACAAAGAACTGTGAAACATGATCCTTTCCACTGCATCCAATGTTTGCTTGGGATTAGGAGCAACACAGCTCATAACAAGGTTAGGCAGATTCACTGGCCACTAACAAAATTTGTAAGTGCTTGGCCAGTGGCCAGTGTTCATTTACCGCCTGCTAAATACTGCACAACACCATATCCAATATACCAATGTGCCCACGATGCACTGCGGGTTTCCACGTACAACCTACACACAAACTGTGATGTTTTTCTGAGTACCTTCATGGGTTACCTGCTTTCCATCAATCTGTCTTATCTCCTTTTACTTCAGTTAGTGAATTCCCACATGTCCCATAATTAAGCAACATGCTTGGTCTTGTCAAAATCAGGATGTGTAGGTTAGACCGGTAAATAAGACAAGGTGGAGAAGTTTTTCCACTTGAGTTGTGCCCCTCATTCAAAATGCAGCACGGCATGTAGCTGCAGTACATTAGGGTGTATGTTAAAACTACTATCAGCGAGGAAATTGGTTTCTCTTCCTCTTCTGTGATCTGCATAACCACAAAATGGTGAGCGAGTCCAGAAAGAAGCTCTTTGATTCTGAGGGAGAAACATTTGGCCAGTCATCACCATCAATGGTTTCTGGTTTCTAGTTTGTAGTTTCCCATAAAAAAAAGTGCATGATCTAACCTGGGTTATTCCAACCAAGTGTTGATATTTTCAATGTGTTGACCTAAAACCAGGATGAAATATCCTGTTCAGAGGGGAAATTTCGTATGCACGTAAACATAATCAGTGTTGTCGAAATATTCGTGGGATGAAAAATTGAGTTCTTGTGGCCGACGTGTGATCTCTCTATGGGGTCTGTGTATTTGGCCCTGCTGTTGCAAATGTGTACGCCTTTGAGAGATAGACTCTCATCTCCTCTTCACATTGCTCTCCTTCTCCCAGCAGGCACACAAACAAACACACAAACGCACACACAGAGAAACACATGTGGCTGGCCTTGTTGCCATAGCAGGCTAACGGGTTGGGGTAGCGGCAGATTTGATTGCCTGCCTGGCGCTGAAGTGAAGAAGAGTAGACAGGACTAAATGAAACTCCATCCATCTTAATGAAACACAATTATTTTCCACTTATTAATCATTGAAAAATCAATATGTCTCTTCTCGGCCCAGTGTCGGCTGGATTTGTCATTTGGGGCTGAGCTGTTATGTATCATCCTCTGACGCCAGGACAGTCATGGGTTCAGTCACCTGTGTCCTTTAGGAGGGAAGGGGAGGAGAGGGCAGGGGATAGTGAGCTATGGACAGATACAGAGGAAGGTATTGGGTGAAATGTGGAAAAGGACTTTAAGGAGGGAAAGAAAGCAGAAGAGAAAGAGAGTGGGGGGAAAAAAAGGCATAAATGAATGAAACAGAGAGAAAGGAGAGGAATGAAAGGCTGCTCACTTTGTCTGTCTCTTCCCCGCTCTCTGAGACAAATGGGAACTCATTAGTGGCTGTTGGTGATTGTGTGTTTCTTCACAGATCAATTTACAAAACACATTGTTTAATGGCTCATTATTAAAGTCTAAGGCCTCGTATTGACTGGGAGACAGAATGCAAGGGTGAAAAATTGAGGTTTTGTGATTAAATATGATGTGTTTTTTTTTTTTTATTTAAAAAAAGTAATTGATTTAAAAGAAAATATTTTTACATTAATTACCAAACTGTTGTTTAGGGTTTATTTGTCAAGACATAATTATCCAAACTGAGCAGTGTACAATATATGTTCTCAGTCATACAGTAAGCTTTATACTGTTAACATCTACTATGTTTAGTTCATACTGCTACAGTAATTTGCAATCGCGAAGGAAACATAATGCAGATGGGATTACATTAAATCACAACATTTTGAATCTGGGAAATGACAACAGAATTAATTTGCATTCATTCCAAAGTCTGCTCATAGCAGCTAAAGCTTGATTCAACTTTTTTTTATGTTTCTATTAAGGCAATTCAAAGCACTTGGTTTAGGTATGGGAAAGGTGGTTTAATATTGCATAAGTCAACAGAGACTTTTTACGCCCACCATTCAGCCCGATCATCTCAACTTCCATGCTGTACATGAACACAGCACTGCTTTACTTAAAAGAAAAATTAACATAATCCATAAACATCTGACCGCACCTTGGAGAATATGTTTGTGCAGTTTGTCAGGCATTTGATAAAAGTTCTTTCGGTCGCTATTTGTGAATCAGTATTCACACATATCCCAACAACTCACAAATAATTTAGACAGTATGTCATAAAGGTATTCCTCTGTATTTTCATATGGGTTTGAATCAAAATTGCACTGTCTAGAAGCATTGCAGTCAGCATTTCTGAGATATCTGTATATAAAGACGGAGGTCAACATTTAGGATCTACAGATGATTTCCAAAATACACAGTTTCCATGTCCTGTCCCTGACATTCGTCCAACTGACTCAGTAAATGAAGGCGCTACTACAGCTACTATAACTTAAACTACTACTATGATCACCTGTGCATGGAAATGTGCAAGCAAGCGTCTCCATCTGTCATAAGTAACTTTCCAAAACTCTTGAAACATAAAAAAAAAATCTTATGTGCATCTCTCTTGTTTTTCTCCTCAGCGGAGGAATGAAATCCATCAATCTGCCATTCATCAATTTTATCGCCCGTTCTCTCCTCCTAGGCCACCTCGAAACCCCAAAAGGAAAGCTTTTGGTGCTATTTTGAAAAATCGTCCCGAGAAAAAATGATTCCAACCGGCTCAACCCTTTGTTTTCCCTCTCAATAAAGCAAGCGACAAGGCCGGCGCTTGATGTACGAGCGTCGTGGGCGCCGGGGCGTGCAGCAGAGCGCATAAGCAAAGCCATGTTTCACGGCAAACAGAGTGTTCTTTACAGTCACCACGCCACCCGGATGAGAATATAATGTTCTACAGCACATAACTGCTTCAGGTCAATACTTGATTTGCTCCAGCATGTTGCAGAGACTCTGCTCTGGTAGGGGTCTGGGGATGCATTAGGGGCCCCAGAAACAGGACACAGAGGTGGTGGGTTGGGGTTGGGGTTGGGGTTGGGGCTGAGAGGGGAGAAGGGAGGGGGGGCTTCTCAGTCTCAGAACTGGGGTGTCGGCTGGGCCCCATTCCCCTGAGTCCTTGAAATCATTTCCAGGTATGTGAGTCTGCATGTGAGATTGAGATGTACTGCTGTTGAGATCCCTGCACACAGGCTGTATATGGGCACATCATTTCAAACTGGTGATGAGTAGACTGAAGAAAAAGGTAAAATGTTCCCCTGTGGCAATCCTCCAGCGGGAAAACATATCTGATCATCATGCAAGCCAGGTAGAGGGACAATTAACTCCACAGACTGAGGGACATACATTACATCGTATCACTTGGTCCATTATGTAGCTTCATACAAATGCATACCAAACGATTTGGTTACATTTGCAGGTTCCCACCAGGGTAAAGGCTCATCAAACAAGGAATCAGAGCTAAGTCCATCGGGAAGAGATACACTCTGACTGTGTGTCACCTATGAGCATCTCTGCTATTTCACTATATGGGCTAAGATTTGGATGCTGCCTGTGTGTCACCCAGGGACAACAATCCATGAGTGTCAGAAAGCAACCAAATAATGGATGAGGGTGAGACCGGTTGCCGAGGTTCCTTAAAATATTAATGTTGTTGAACCGCAGTCCATCTCAACCCTGACACAGCGGTGAAAGAAAATCACTTGCCCTTTCAGTGAGATAAAACACACTGTAGACATATCTGCGGCCATATGAATCATCTATATATAGATAGATGATTGACATCATCTCTTGTGATGACACTGGTGTTGACTGACAACTTGCTTCTGAAGATTTACTGTGAAGTTTAGAAAATAAAAGCCCCAGGGCAGAGAGTGGCTCTGCAGGATAGGGTACATGCCATGGGGTCACAATGTTTTGGGTCTACCTCATTGTTGCTTGTCATCCCTGTAGTCTTCTATCTTTATCACTCTTACACTGTCCAATGAAGCAGAGGTGCCATGGAAATAACGAAAAATGTATTTATTATTGTTATATTAACTCCTCACTTCAGTTTTGAGTTCATGTTTACTCTGAGGAATACACCCTTTATAGAAAAGTCTACTGAATTATCAATATTACTGTAACAGAATATTATATTTTGTCCAGTAATGTGTACTACAATTCTTAGAGAAAAATACATGGCTACACACTGAAATAGCAACGTAATGTCTCATAGTTCTAGCCATTTTTAATGCTAAATTAATGAGCCTACTCTGGAACAAGTTTGCCTTCTGGAGGAAACTATTAATTTGTGGTGTTGGCCTGTGAAGCTTTTTTTTTTTTTTTCTTCCAGTGGCTTTTTTTAACACAGCTTGTCACAGTGGCGGGCTTGAAGCTTGCTAAACCAAGAGCAGAAGCCTGTTTTTATCGTGGCGCTAATCCAGAGCCCCTGGGTCCCCTTGCCACATTGACCAGATGAAAGGCCTTGCCCAGATGTTTACAGCCTGTGAAAGTGGCAGGGAGCTGGTGTCGGATGCTGGCACAGCGCGCCGACAGACAGAAAACAAGGCAGTAAAGCCCCACGCTGTTTATGTAGAGTTTAGGAAACAGGAGGAAAGAAAGCGTGTCAAGGGGAAATGATGGAGTCGTAAGATTTGAAGAGCATGCAGGTATGTGTGTTCCGTGTAGGTGAACGTGCGGTACCGGGGGTGCATTTCAATGTGTTATAGACTATAGACTATAGACTAAGCAAATAAACATTCCACATCACCACAATGTAAACTGCAATCTGCAAAATCTAGAACTAAGATCGTAGTCTGTGTGATCTACACAAGAAATGCACAAACACTGAGGGAATGAGCTCAGTTGGTGCAGGTCACAGCTCCTGGAGGTGTAGCCTTGACCCCAGTTTGCCAGATGGCCCTCACTGTGGCATTGCCATACTTAGTACATTGACCTCTGTGACACTGTTGAGAATGTGTGTGCATGTACCTGCTTCAGTGAGTGTGTGTGTGTGTGTGTGTGTGTGTGTGTGTGTGTGTGTGTGTGTGTGTGTGTGTGTGTGTGTGTGTGTGTGTGTGTGTGTGTGTCTACGTGAATGTGACACTGAGAAGTCTGTCTAAAGCCCAGGCCATCTGTTGCCCTCTGTTAGAGTGCTTTTATTTAGCTTTCCTTTATAAATGCTCAGAAATACTGTACTGTATGTCAGAGGCCAGACTTTCTCTGCCGAGGTCAGGTCACAGCAGTGCAGATGCAAAAGTGACGTGAATCTTTATTAATACACGCTACGTAGCATTTTAGCATCAATAAATGTTCACTTTGAGTAGACAGAGAGGGATGGTAGTGTCTAGACAGTGTTTTACATTGTGAGCCACTATTCTACATTGCTTTTTTGCTCAAAGAAATTGCTTTATGGCACAAAACAGGATATGCAAATGGAAGGTTCTGGCAGATGGTGACATAAATGCCTGCATGTTTACCTTTTAGAAAAGGCGCTATCTTTTGGGTTTTTAATATTTTTTACAATTAAAAAGAAAAATAGAAAGAAACAACCTAACTTCCAGCTGTATTTTATATTCCCAAACCTCAAAAGGTTGTTTTCATGATCATCACAATTGACAGGGGCCTCGGACAACTCACAATATGCTTCTGCTAAAAGAAAGTCAACACTAGTGAGAATATACAAATAAGCTCATCGATAGCCACCAGGATAGCTCAAAGTTATTATAAAACACAAAATACAAAAATACATTTGAGTTTGCCTTCTTTTTGATTTTCTATTTTTACCTATTTTTAAATATTAAAAATAAACGTCACTAAATTCACACATTTTCAAATCTGAAAATAATATATCTACTGTCAATATAAAAGGAATAAAACAAACAGGCACATTAATGAAAACAAAGAAGGCATTGGGATGACAAATAAACATTTCCTCACTTCCTTCTGATATTTCGCCAAATATTTTGCAGTAGAGTAATTGTAGATATCACTTTCTACTGCTATCCATTGTGCATTCATTCTTTAAACAATGACACCTTCTTTTTTTGTGTGTAACCAGCAGGTTAAGTCCACCTTGTCACCTGCTCCTGTACAACAAACCAATGCCGTGAGTCTCCACACCAGTCCCTCTGCAATAAAGGCCGGTAGTAAATCCCGTACGTTCAAGTCGCACCATTTCCTGTGGCTCCCTGTGAGGTATGTAGCGTGCGGGCCAGGTAGACTTTCACGCTGGCGTGTTCAATGCTGTTCTGACTGTGGCGTGGAAGCGGCAATAGAGGGACCTCAGTCTGGAAAACGTTTAACGAGTTTAAATACAAACAACGTCATCACAACCTCAACAGCGCACGCTACATAACTCACAGGGAGCAACAGGAAATGGGTTTACTGCCGGTCTTTATTGCAGACGGACGGATGTGGAGACTCATTGGATTGTTGTACGGGAACAGAGTGGACGTGACAAGGTGGACTTAACCTGCTGGTTACATTAGCAACACAGCAACAGCAGTGAAAGAATTATGTAAAAAGCAAGACTTTGGGTCAGTAAGGCCAAACATCTCATGACTTGCATATTAGGGATTTCAATTATGCTTTAATGTACTGTTTCTACGCAAGAATTAAAAAACAGACAAGAGGTCTATACAGCCTTATTAACCTCAAAGCCATTAACCTGATCTTGTTTAAATATTTGTGCAAAGTTTGGCCTCAGGGCCCTTTTGTTGAGTATTATGTAGATGTTGCCTCATTGCAATAATGTCTTGTGTACACCGGGATGCTTATAAACACATGAATAAATTGTCTTTTGGGTTTCTATGACTTGAAACAAAGCAACATTCGCACCTCTTGCCTCCCTTCCACCGACCCCAATTAGAAAGCCTCTGTAAATGAATGTGCCGCGTGTTAGCTAGAGCCACAGTGTTTTGTGACTTAATCTGGATTGAGCAGAGCACCCTTTAATTAGGTTACACACGGCCGCAATGTGTCTTGTCACTTTGCAGAGACAGCGGCCGATAAAATTCGTTGAACGGAATTAGATTGTCATTGATGTGTCAGTGAGATCGTGAGAACAACAGATCGATGGCTGAATCACGGCGCGATACCTGAAGATGCAGACGATGGATAACTGAACAAAAGGAATTCAGAGGGGGAAAGTTTGAGGAGTTGTGCACAGCCTATGTCTCTCTCTCTCTCTCATACACACATGTGTGAAAATGCATACAGACATACACACACACACGCAGGTCTTTTTTCACACTTTAGCTTGGAGCGATCTCACAACGCTGAACAACAGAGAATCAGTGAGAAGGGAAAAGAGAAAGAAGCCAAACCAATTCCAATACAGCACTAATGGGCCACATCATGCCAATATAATAAATAATGGCCCTTTCAGCTCAGTCAATAGTGAGTAAATGAAAATTTAACCTTTCATTAAATGTGGTCATATTATTTCCCCCCACTTGCTTCCCAGCTCTATTTCCCTCTGACACTTTTTTTTCTATTGTGTGTACATGAACCATGTGCAAATGTTATGATGTAGGGCTGTACACTGGTGTTAAGTGGTGTATTGTAATATAAAGGTCTAGTAGGTCAAAGGTTACAGTACATACAGTAAGACCTATGGATCATAGGTGGGTATCATTTTTATACTATTAAACTACAGACAAAGTGAGCTGGTTATCCAAAAAAAATCAATTGACAATGCACAGTGCAGACAGGTAGTTATAGCACGCTCACAGGATATGAAAAAGAAATGTCTTATTACGACAGCTACAGCTAATTCCCCTCACAGTACAGTTTTCATACATAGCATAGCAGTGGCGTTTTTGGGAGAGAAGGCAATAAGTCTCTTGGCATCCTGTCTTGTAGATGAAAAGGCTCTGGGCCCGCTCTCCACTGTGGCCAACCTGCCCTCTTAATTAATTAGCGCTAGCAGGGAGCGCTGGTCCACAGGGGAGAGGAGGGTCCTCCAGAGGACTGGACAAGGTGATAATGTCCTGAAGGGGAGACCAAGTCCTGTATGCTCGGGTAGCTAGCTGATGCTTTCAGGCTCTGAATTTACAGTAGGAATCACGGTCGATGTTTCTCATCGCGCACGTGTCCTGCATATGCTGGGTAGGCCTCAACAAATGTGGAAAAGTTATATTATTTGTTTGCTGAGTGAGATGGAGGCAGGCTGTCCGGAATAATAGAGGCCTTGCATGTCAGTCTCAAAGAGAATGTTACCTTCTGCATTCCGCTTAGTGGTGAATTTACAGCTCACAGTCGTAGGCGCCGATACATTACAAAAAAATAAAAATACTGAGCACTCACGTGTTCCAGACTGCCAGTAGGCTACATTTATTTAAAATTAAACATGGCAGTTGGTGCTAAGTGGAGCGTCTGTCATAGTGTGATTGGTTATGTCGCTGTCAGTCCCCTGCTGATCGTGGTTACGTGTCAGTTAAACTTTTCATCTCCAATCCTATCTGTATTTGTGAGAAGTGGCGCTGTCCTGAGTTGAAAGATAGCCTACTTTACGGCTTTATTATCGAGTTAATAGGCGTGTGTGTTCGCGTTGGCCGCTGTCCATTTCCTTAGGTTCTGAAATGCAAACATTTTTTGACTACTTTTTCTTTTAAAGGGCGTGTGCCCGTGAGCACCCACGGAGGAAAACATAAATTGGCGCCTATGTTCACAGTATCTTAATATGATATAGCTCCTGGCCTTTGTGTCATATCTCAATTGGCAAAAAGTGTTGTTGCACATTTCTGATCCGTCTTTACCACAGTTAGCACGCATTTGCTCGGAGGGCTAACTTGTTTACTATATTATGTACGTCGCTGTCACCCTTAACATCCCACCGAACTCCGTTAATGTGAGAAGAAAAGGAACAAATAGTTGATTATTGTACAGCCAATTAGGATTCGACTGACAAAGGTTAAGTAAGGATTGTGGCTTCAGGTAAATGTTAATGAAGTAACACCTCTGGTCTCGTGCTTTAGGGCAGTTTTGACTTTTCCAATATCTAAAACCACCACGATACCACGATATTTCCCTAACCTTAAGTGCTGTGAGTGCCTAAACCTAAAAAAATAAAAATATAAACGTTTAATCCTGTTTTAGTTGCTAAAATCCCCCAAAAAACGAATTGAATGCATTGTCAGCAAACATCTTTTGTGTTAACAAAATAACAGTTCCTCATAATGTTAATAGAAAACGTAACACAGCAGCATTCCATTACTATTTGCCGTTGCAAATTAGCATATGAATGTACTTTCTAGAAGACAGGGTTGGGTTAAGGCATGTCTAGCATTAGGCATCTAAAACATTTGGTTAATATTAGGGAAATATCATTATAGTTAATTAAAAGGCAAGCGTTAATTGCAGGTCTATAACAGGACACAAACCCCAGTCACCTGAATGAAAGTCTAGATGCCCACATACCACCCCCCCCCAACCTTCTGCCCCACTGAAGGGCACACTACCTCCTATGTTGGCACTGAACGTGGATCGGGAGGTGAATAATTCCTGGGGATACAACCTCTAGAACTGTTCCAACACACTGCAAGTACTGTAACTTTGTATCATACAACAATGTGGATTTAAGCTCAGTTTTTTGGGGCACACTTCTTCTCTGGCTTAGAAAGAATGAGCGTTGCGTCTCAAATTTCGAACAGATTATTGAAAACTGCGTAACGTGGTGATCAGCATGTAAAAAGTCAACCATTCACATGATTCATGTCATTACTTGAAGGTATTACCACAGATCTTCATGACCCACGTACTCTTAGCATATGTGTGTTGCGATCCAGCCTTGTTTTGCTTGTGTGTGTGTGTGTGTGTGTGTGTGTGTGTGTGTGTGTGTGTGTGTGTGTGTGTGTGTGTGTGTGTGTGTGTGTGTGTGTGTGTGTGTGTGTGTGTGCATGCGCGTGGTCGAGTGCGTTTGTGCAAACTTCACTCTCTTTCTCTCTTGGTCTCCAATAATGAGCATGTGCACCTTTTCCGCCCAAGGCCTTCATACACAATTTAGCCAGAAAGCCATAGCTGATCATGATTTAGCTTTTGACACAGCTCGCCCCGAGGCAGGAGGGGGGACTAATACAGATATCTGACTCCCAGACTGCGGTGGAGGGAAGGAGAGGGAGAAAGTGAGAGGCCTTTTATTGACTAAATGATAAAGAGCTTGGTAATGATAAATAACAGTCATTTTATTGTAGAATTCCCCAGAAAAGACACATTCTACACAATATATAAAAAGAGAAATAATAGACGGGGAAGTTGCTCGCCGGGGTCTCGACGTGCTCGCTCCCTACAGAGCCGGCCATTGTTAAACTCCAATATTCCTCTGCTGGGGTGGAGGTCACAAATTGTGTTAGAAGGACCTGCTGCTATGAATACTACATAAGGCTGATGCAGAGTGGCAGCGTCATCCCAGTCTCTGGCATTAGGAGGAGGGCCCAGGCAAGACAGCGCCAGTCTTGCCCATGGGCATCTCTCTCTCAGTATCTCTATTCTGTTTGTCTCTCTCTCTCTCTCCTCTCTCTCTCTCTCTCTCTCTCTCACCCCTTTCTTCCTCTCTTTTTAATCTGCTCGCTTTCTGTCTCTCAGCATGGTCCTTGCACTGTTTTCCCAGCACATCAGGGTGTCAGGGGAGCCTGTCTCTGCTGCTTTTGCTCTCTGCCGCCTCGAAGTCTCCAGGCCTCAGCTATCACTAAGACAAGATGGCTGACCCTCTAAGGACAGATAAAGTCCTGTGTGGTGCAGCGTGAATGACATTACGCGCAGGGTACAAGCTCAATTGGTTGGAGGAGCGATGAAATGAGATGGCATTGCCTGCGTTAATGAAATTTATGAAGAGCAATCCCTCTGTTTTAGCGTTAAAATAGAGAAAAATCACAGCTTGTGTAAACATATTATGTTCTTATTACCTCGGACCCATGATGGATAGTAGTGTGGGCTGACCATCACCTTGAATTAAAGATCTTAACCTTACATTTTGTTTCACTTTATCTTTTAACATCACCCACTTTGAATGCATAGTATCTTGAAGCAGCGATCCAGTTGTCCACTGTCTGATCCAGCTGTGCTATCTGCTGGGAAGTTCCAGCTCTGTTGGTGTGAGAGACTGGTGGCAGCTAGTGTGTGTGTTTGCCTCAGGATACCTCTGCAGCTCTGCAGTTCTTGAATACTGAGTGGAGAGTGGCCCAGAAATGAGCAGTCAAATCCAATTAAATTACTCAAATTAAATTGTACAATGGTTATGGAATACCTGATCGAATTACTCATATTCAGGGGATTTCGACAGCAACCAATTAGTTCAAAGTATAAAGTTCACACGCTCAAATTAACACCAAGAGAGGACAGGGCCTTTATTTGAGGGAAATGATACATCATAATTACATCACGTTGGAAAAAAATCACAAATTATACAGCATGCATTTAATAAGAAAATGGAAATGGTTAATAGGTCTTGATAAGACAAATCTAGCCCTGTCAACATGGCGAGGTTGGCTAAATTAAAGAGGAGAAGTTATTATTGTTTTAAAGGAGCTTAAGGGCCAATTTTTGCTCAGTCAAAACACAGGCACTCAGAATGTAGTTTCCCCCCCCTCCCCTGTCAAAAACAAGAGTAAAAACCAACATAAAAACTGTGCAGACTGCAGTTAACTCCCCTCCTCTGGTAATTGAGATATGTTGAAGAGGCTGGTCCGACAGTTAACAAGATTTAATTGTGAAGTAGGTCTTTCTTGTTAGATTGGCCAAAATAGACACTCTGTCATTTCCTCAATAATGATGGAATTCTTTAGAAACTCCTGGCTTAATTGTACAAGGGACTTCCTGACCTTTTTTTACATTTTAAATTTAGCTTCTCAAGGTGCCTTCCCAAGGTGAAACACGTGAGTAATGAGATACAAAATCAGCCCGTTAATTGACTCTCAGCAAATTTAGATCTGCAAGACCAACGTATAGATTTCCCTCTTTTAAAAGTGAACCATTTTAGCTAATAAAGTTATTAATCTTGCCCATACAGTAATTATCTCTGTAATTATGCTGTAATTGCACATACATCAAGGCCACCTCATATAGCGGGAGGGATTGAGCTTACCCCTTATGATTTTCCTCATATCATGTAAAGACATTACTCACAGAATCTCAATGGAAATATTGACATTGAAATTAGCATTATTTTTGATTTTTTTGTTGTTGTAATGGCTAAGGTATGCAAAATTGTTGATGTTTCATGCACTGTTCAGGGGGATTAAACAACACCAACTATATTGCTTAAGATTCTGTGGCAGCCATTTTAGTAACATCAAAATACACTTAAGCACTCAGACACACCCAGAACTGACCTTTCTACACATTTAAATCACTTGATTACAAGAATAAACATCCCTGCTTGCATGGACGGCATAGAGCCGCAGAAGTACCATAAACGGCGTAACATGATAATGCTGCTTTAATTACCCCTTGGTCAGCCCACTTACAAACCTATTGCCGCAGCAGTCAATATCCCCAAAGATCCATTCATGCCTTGGCTGATGGTTAACTTGGGAGCCTTTGCTGAGTGCTTTAGCCTAATTGATATCCTTATTTAGCAATGAGCCAGTGGGAGTCGGAGGGGAGTTAAATGGAGCAGTTTACCAGGCAGCGAGCACGCTAAACCAGATCCCTGACACCACCACCACGGCCTGCTGCAGCCCGGACCATGATTTATGCCAGCTAATTTACGGTTTAAAATTGATTAAAGCCACTTTTGTTTTGTTTTCAACTAATAAATGCCCTCGCCATTTGTTCCTTTCGATAATCAGGACCCAGAGCAAGTTCAGCCACAGATATTGTTTTACAGGAAATTGCACCTATTTATGACAGTTGACACTCCCAGGCCACAAACTAACACCGGGGGCCAGGTCACAGGAGAGGCTGAGACTTAAGCAGCTTCCTAAGGGCATATTGACCTACCCACTACGCATTCACAAATCCACAGATTACACGTGATCAACAGCACCTCTTCCTACATTATTCCATACATTGTCTCTTATTTATTTACACACAGATATGATTGTAAACACAGTCCGCACAGCTGCAGAAATTCACACCATTCACTCTTAGCAGAGCAAAACAACAGGTATAACCCAACCTAGAATCGGAACAATGCATATCCAACAGGTCAAACAAAGCCATCGGGAGCAATGGGAAAATCAGATTCTTCTTTTAAACTGGGTTTGTAGGTCTCTCCCTCCTGCCTGTCTCCCCAGATATGTCTCCCTTAACAGCTCAAAGTAATTAGCAACGACCACATGCCAAAGGTAGGGTAGCTACCGTACACAAAGTAGGCAGACCTTATCTTTAATTTGAGACAATGAGATGCTCTGTGGGGGTTTGTGGAGAGCTGGGAGCTATAAGGTAGACTCCCCCTCCCAAGGTCGCTTCAGTGAGACGAGCTAGTCTGGGGACAAAGGATACCCGCTGTATGTGAGCGCACATTACGACAGTTTAATTATCAATTTTAGAAGCAACCCCTTTTCCCGCAAAGCAAAGGTTGAGCCTTTTAGCATTGGGCATTAGCATCTGAAAATGTTAAATGACTTGTTGCCAAAGTGCATCTGTAAACACAAGTCTCTTCCTCACTGTTTCAAACTTTGTTTTTGAGTGATACCCCCGAAAGTCCTGCAGGGCTTCCCATTAGTCACATTGTTGAGCACAGAGCTCAGCCACAAAATGGCCTCCTATCTTGGAAGAGCGCCGTCAGCCCATTCTCAGTCAGGATGAAGAAGAGCATAAAAACTCAGAGTCAATAAAGTCATATAAAATGCTTGATATCGAAAGATGGCGCGCCCCCGTGACTGATTAAGCGTCCAGGTCCAGTTGTGATGCTCTCGCATCTCGGTGGAGGAAAAAGGGGGAGGGAGGGAGGGAGGGAGGGACGGAGTGAGGGAAGGGGAGGGAAACATAATACAGAAACCTTTGTAAAGACTGTACAGGGTTTTGTTCTGGTTGCTTATGTTTTTGAGGTATACTGGTTGTTATTATGTGTTATGTTTTACAGTTTTATGGTTTAAAGGTTGTCTTTAAGCTTTACATTTGAGACTTGATATTTGAGTGGAACATTATTATTTTGCTTTAGCTTGATTATAATAATCGGGTGTAGTCAATCATGGATGGTATCTTTATAACAACACCCAGTGAGAAAGATGAAATACATTTTAACAAATTCCATACCGTGGTTAAAACATACTTTTACAATTACTTTAACTTTACTTCTTCTGTCTGAAAAATGTCTGGCAGGAGAGGTTGCAGCGACGTTTTTTTTTTTTGTTCTCCAGCCATGAAGTCAATACCGACTCAGACAAAGACGGTAGGATGAAAAAAGGGAATGACAGAGATTAAAAATGAAAGAGAGTGCCACTTTTTGTCCAGATAGTGGTTTTTAGCCTGCAGCGTCTGACTGGTCTTTTCTAACTAAAATACTCTTGCAGCATTTGATCAAACTGAAACTTAAACATACTTTATGCTTCAGAAGGATCTCCATAAGTTAAAAGGTCTTCCAAATGAATGTCTAAAAGTTGGCGATGGCACTTGAAATTTGCCTAAAAATATATTGGCTCCATGAGTGCAGACTGTTACCACTATAAAAACGGACATTTCTGCTGGGTCCAAACATGACAGGAATTTTACTGTTTTAATGAGCCTGAGTCAAATTCAATTTCCACCTCAGACGATTTGAAACCACAGCTATAACGTATTTCAACACTCACAATCTGATGCCACGATCTGATAACTGAGAACTTGGTATCACCTTCGCCATTCCCCACGCGGTATTTGGACGGCGTTAAACTTCTCAGAGTATCGTATACAAACACTCTCTGTCAGGCTGCAGCTCCAATTTGACGTTAACAAAGAAGCATTCCTCACTTGAGTGAAGCACCAACTTGACATGAATATTTTTTTGAACATGCAGGAGGAGAAAGAGGAATGAGAGAGAGAGAAAGAGAGAGAGAGAGATAGAGAGAATGAGAGAGAATGAGAGAGAGAGTGAGAGAGTGAGAGAGAGAGAGTGAGAGAGAGAGAAAGACTGTGCAGTTTTGGACAGACCGTGTTAAGATCAGTGCTCGAGGCTACGCAGGTTGCTATGCGCTGAAATGCTAATAAGCTTCCTGGCTCTCGGTGCAGGTCGGCTAGCCTGTGCCGACTCGTCTTGACACTTCACACACATGCTGTCTTCCACCCTTTTTAATCATTTTTGATAGGCCTCCCTGGGATGCCATCCACTTAATTTGAAAGGGTTGAGCCACCCAAACATTTTCACCATCTTTAAATAGAGATCTGCCTCGACATGCCTGCTGCATTGTGACCCGACAAGGTGAAAAGCAGCGGTGTAAACTGCTGTTTGGGTTTAGGAGGATAATATTAGGCTGGTAGGGACTCGTAGGGAAGATGAGTGAGTGATGCTGAAGTGGGTAAATAGAAGAGACGGGGGGGATTTTAACAATACACAAGCAGTCAACACAGGTGTGGATGATTAACCCTTACTTTGTTTATAAGCTTATTTCCTTTTGTCAACCATTTACATCATATTTCACATCATATTTCACATCATATTCCACAAAGAAAGGGCGGTTGAACCTCTGAGAATCTTAAGAAGGCTTAAAATGAAAGACAAAATATTAAAATGTATGGATTCTAGAGGGATGTAAAATAAAAACTACTGATTTAAATAAATACAATATGGGTAAAATGTAATAAAGGCAGCATAGTGTACCAGTGACACTTCCAAATGAGTTTGCAAAATCATTTTTGATTTTGAGAAACTGTTTGAAAATGTGTTTTCCCTGACAGAGTTTAACAGCCACTGTCCTCCTCTATATATCTTATAATTCTCTCTGAAAAATCTCAGAGCCTGCAGCCAACATAGTATGGTCAGAAATGAAGCCCGGGCCATGTCTTATGATTCATAGGGAAGAAATAACATATTTTATTGGAGTCTGAGAGATTTATTTACTGCCGTTGTGTCGGATATGTAAGGGGACAAAATCACCAGAGATTTCACCATCCAATTTGCCAGTGTACTCTTCTATAAACATCAGTCAGAAGAAATGGGACAAATTCTACTGAAAATAATCATAAACAAACCATCATAAACAAGCATTTTGGAAATTGTCAGGAGACGCTCTCGACGATGACTATCCGCTCAGAGTCAAAGGCAGAAAAGCCCAAAAGGCAAGTGGGGATGTCTGTGTGCTATATGATATTACCGTGACTCTCAAGATAAAGATAGCATACATTATTGGTTTAGACTGGCTAAGAAAGAGAGAGGGAGAGACCAGTATAAACAGAGAGCGGGGGCGAGAGACAGACACATATAGACAGAGAGGGAGAATGTTCAAATATATTGCCTCTTAGCAAAGGCACAGATAGCTTTGAGCCCCCTTCTATGTTAAACAGCTGGAGCTCTCCATGAAAACCACACCGAACTCCACAACAAGCCTGCTTGTTAGTTTCTAACAGTGACTGAACCAGTTTAATACCCTCTGTGCTCCACTTGCACCCCGTGCAACATGTACAGTAAACCATCATTTACTCCAGTCAAATTTAGTTGTGTGTATTTGCATGCAGAGAGGCACGTGTTTAAGACGCAGTAAACAGAATTGCTGTGTATGCTTTCACCAACAACAAAAGAACACGTTTTGCGATCATGGCCGCAAACCAGCATGTAACCAAAAGCTGGGGAAGGAGGCACTGACATAATTATTAATTAGTCGATATTACTGAATGGAAAAAGTCTGTCTTTGGTTTCCTCCCTAGAGCTTAATCGAACGCAGCCAAGATGAAGCTAAGCTAAACAACACCAGGCAGTTAATCTCCACTACCATACAGTTTAGATGCTGATAATGTCCACGGGTCTTAAGTGAGCGAGCAGGGCCCATGTTTTTTAGATTTACTTGTTTGCTGTTGTTTGCCATCTTTAAGTGGTCTTTTATTAAAGCCAGCCATCTTCCATAGAGTCCTAATGCATTTCCCTATTCCGATGCTAATGACGGCCTAAGAACGCATTATTCAGCATTAGTTTCACTTTGTCACTTTGCGACAACACGGCGCAAACGACGGTATTAGTATTTCGAGTAACTTATTGGGAGCAGACAGCTGAAGAGAACAAATCAACTATCTGTAAAAAAAAAAAAAAAAAACATAATGTAGATTGCTTTATTGTTTTTAAATGGATCTTGACCATTTAAAAAACATACAACACAATAAAAGGACGACTAACTATTTGTCACTTGAGTACATGTTTGCAGACAGCCCTACAAGGAAAGAGATGACTGGCAAAAACAAAGGACATGTGTGGACCTAACGTGAATGGGTGCTTGCATGTGTTTGCATTAATAAGTAATCATGCATAATGTGTCTAACATGTAAATGCATTCAGACGTGAACATTAGTATGTTGTGTATGTGCTGTTGTGCCTGACTGTATTTGAATGTCTGTGTGTGCATTAGTCTTTTTATCTACCTGTGTGTATAGCTCCTGCCTTTGTGTATGTGTGTGTGTGTGTGTGTGTGTGTGTGTGTGTGTGTGTGTGTGTGTGTGTGTGTGTGTGTGTGTGTGTGTGTGTGTGTATGTGTGTGTGTGTGTGTGTGTGTGAGGCTGAGGACTCCCCACTGACCTGCTGTTTGGCTACAGACAGACAGAGTCTAACTGGCCATATTACTGTTCTTACCCTGCCATCTGCTGGCTCACATCATTCCAGGCCCCGCATCCATCCCTCCGTCATAACCACACCTCTCTTTCTCACACACACACACACACACACACACACACGCACACACACACACACACACCTTTCCTTTGCTGTCTCCTTTTTTTTTTCTCTGTTCCTCTGTTTCTCTTTGCTTTTTCTAAGTTCATCTTTGTCCCGTCTTTTCTCCCTCTTTTCATTCCTCTTTACACAAGAGCATCATCTGCCCTCCACGTCCCTTTACATCCCTCCTTCCTCGGGAGAAAGAGAGAGAGAAAGGGGAGAGAGCAGAGGCACTAAAGGGGAGCGGCGGACGATTGTTATCGAAAAATAAGCATGGTGTTTGAAAGGGACTTTAATTGAGGCATTCGTTATATTTGAAAAGGTGAACTCCTGAGGGGACGGAGGGAGAGGAGCGGCGACCCTATTCATATCCACAGACATTCATGAAGAATGGCATCTTTTGACTTTCCCTTTTAAAGCCATGCAACCTTAAATGGCCTAAATATAGAGGAGGGGAGGCAGACACGGTAATTCCCTGCACCTTGGGGGGCGCCACCAGAGTACGGGACAGTGGGATACAGCCGAGGACTCCAATTAAGGATGAGGGAAGGTGCAGCCACCCAAAATAGAGAGAAAATGTCCTCTCTACAAGCCTCTGAAGGGGATGTCAATCCATCTCTTTTCTTTCTAAAACCCGTCTGTCTGCTTCCTTTTTAGTTTTTCTCTTCAGGTTTCCGTTTTACTTTCACTTCTTTCTGTCTTCCCCTTTCTCTCCCTCATTCTGTCTGTGCAGTAATCATGTCATTAATAATGCGAGGGCCAGATGATTGTCCCGCTAATACCAGTTGTCCGGTCTGTATTTCTACAGCTTAACTTGGGAGGAAGTCGACAGGGTGCTCATTTGTTGTTGTTTGGTAAGGTCAGCTCTTTATGAGCCCTGCACTTCCAGTGAAGCAGACGACCCCTCATGTTTTCTCTTACTATATTTTGTCTGTCTGACCGTCGAGTTAAACTTAGATTGTTAGTTTATTGTAAAGTTGTTGCACACGGACAACAGCTCGAGGCAACACTCACTAGCTTTGTGGGGTTTTGTCTTTGCGCTGTCTCTCCAATTTCATAATGTTTGCAGATCTGTGTCCTTTCTGAGGAAGATGTTGCCCACGTGTGCAGTTCCGTATTGACAGCAGTGATCACCCTTTAGCATCAAACTTCTTCCTCCTGTCATTTGATGTGTTATGCAGTTTCGCTGTGACTAAGTGATGAAGTCTTCCCATATTATTAGTAAAAAGTTTTATCCCAGGCTTTGGGAAATACCTGCAGGCACTGCTCTGTGTAAGCATCCTTGATGATTTATGCAATGTAACTGTAACCAAGGCGGCATCCTTGATGATGAAGTTATAAAACTTTGTTGGAAGTAGCATACCCACAGAAGGTATTTATCATCAGCTTTCCTTTTTCATATATCATACATCTGTGAAAACTCGTTGAATAAGATATTGGAATACTGTAAAAGTTGGTGACAGCTACTTGTTGATAAAATAAGGTTCTTTTGTCCATGCTTGATGAGTAAATTAAGATAATATTTCAGCAGGAAAGAGAAAAGCGATGCCAGCTACATGGAAGAGTTTGACTGCTCAACAATTATAAGGCTCCAAGACTTGGTTTTCTGCTCACTAACTCCTGATTGGGTGAAGGAAATGCATCAATTAATGTGTTTCAGTAATCACCAATAGATTGTTAAGCTTCAAAAATGCTACTTGACATTCCAATATGGATGGGATAAGGCATGTTCAGCTTCATGACTGAGGTTTGACTGGTTAAGTGGTGCGGTGTCAAACAGGGTGAATGAAATCATGACAGCCAGATTATAAGACACAAGTATTCTGGGGCGGAGGGGGGGGAGATGTGCATGTGCAAATATGAAAAGATATGAAAAGAGCAGCACATGGATCACACACACTGATCTTACAAAATCCTTGATAACAATGCTGATAATAATCACGGCTCAGTCATAATAACCAGCCTGTTATTCATTGAGTTGCTTGCCAAAGAAAATCCATTCTTTGTTGTATTTAATTTTGACTTTTACAGTGAGTCATAAAAATCTCCAGTCAGAATCAGAGGCGTGCTGGCCAAATCTCACATCCACTCGTAATGAGTGGGGTGTTTGTCTTGAGCCTAGTGGGACGTGGTTTAAAGCTGCATGTCTAAACAAAGTCCATTATTGGTTAAGATTAAAAATGTATGTGATTAGAGTTTTATTTGACCAATATTTAGTTTGGGTTGTCACCTTAGCACCAAGTAGTCCTGAGGAGTCGTGTCAGTAACAAGCACACAAACACACTTAAGACACGCTTGACACATCCGTACAGTAAGCGCGTATACCTATTTCTTACCATGCATAGGCAAATACACAAATTTTCTGCACTCTAAAAAAATAAATCCGTAAAATAAGAAAAAAAATAGTTCTGGCAGCTCATTACCCAGACTTTGTCTCGTAATTAAAAACAGAAACTTTGTGTGTAGCTATAGTTCAAACAAAATTTAAAATTTAAAATTTGAAATTGTCTCATACAAAGCTGCTCAGTCAGTAAACTTTTGAAAAGAAAACCGTTCTTTAATCTCCCAAACCAACCTCCGTGGCTGACAAAAGTTGTCGAAGCACAAATTATGCAATTTGAAATGTATGGACATGTCCGGTAAAATATACATTATATATACATACAAGACACAAACAGATTCATGTGCATGATGCACACACACAGACTCATCCTCCTATACTCTGCACACCTAAACAGCCCTTCAACATCTCATAATTATGCAAATAGTACTCACTGAGCAAACCTCGAACCCTTCAAAGTGGCAGCAGGAGTACCGCAGAGCTATCCTATGTCTGTTCTCAATTCTAATTTTTCACAATTTATTTGCTGAAACTTTAATCTTCCTAAAGTCTTACATGATTTATTATGTGTACTATAGCTTTGATACTACGTTCTACTTGTGGAAGCTGCTGCACTGGATCGCACAGCGAAACTCATTTGCAATAAAGGCACATTTCTAATATCAGAGAGCACGTTCTGAGCAAGTGACCAAGTTGAGGTGTGATCTGTTATTTAGACAGGTTGGATGCACTTCCTCACAGCCTGAAATTTCCCCCGGGGCTTTCTTCCATTTCTCACTGTCATGGATTTGAATCTTTTTACCACTGAACTCTTACAATTACTGAACATTCATCACCTGCCTACCTTCTTAGCTACCTAGATACTGTATGGAGACCAGAGATATGGGACAGACTGGTGCAGCCGGGAATACCAAGTAACACTGCTGCTCACACAGTAATGAATTCTTACATTCTGGGATAGGACTGGTTTTTTTCTTGTTCTGGTGTCTGTGTTTGCATGTTTTCCCAACGGTGTAAAGGTTATGAGAGGTTTGATCTCATATGTTTATCGATATCTTCAATCATTTAATTCGAAATGTTGATATTACACGCTAATAATCACAAAATTGACCCAGTTTGGGTCCCAGTTTGCAAATACTGGCTTAACTTTACCCAGTATTAATATAATGTTTTGACCCAATTTTAGTGTTATTTTTTTTTTTTATATTACTGTTGGGATTGAACTAGAAAATGGTTAAAATATGTTGACCCAGTGTGAGACACAACAAGATCAAGTTTTAATATAAAACTGTCACAAATCTATTGTTAGTTATACAAAAACAATACAAAAAGCATGTTGGATTCAAAACATATAAGCAATTAGTAAGACTTAACAAAAATAGCACTAACACTGCCTCAAAACATTGGGTACTGGCTAAAGTTACAGTAGCGCGTTTGTGACAGAGTGATTTTTAGTATGTAAATTGTTTTATGTACAGTCACTGGCCACACTATCAATTTGTTTTCATTAATTTATCCAATACTGTATATCCTCTAAAATAACCGGAGATGATCTTTGTTATCACGCATTCCCCACTGTGCCTACAATGACTTATAAGCAAATGCCACTGTATTTCTCTGCAGCTTCCCCCTCATGAATAAAAGGCCTTCTCTTTGAGGTGAGAGGATTTTCCCCCCCGTGGCACTCCCACTCGCGCCCTCCAGTCCCTTGTGTTACTCACGCTCACTTGTAGAAGTCCCTTAACGCTGACCCAGAAAGCATAAATATATTATAATCTCATCACCTGTCCATTTATACAGGTGTCACCCTGCCTCGCAACTTGATTTCCAGAAGGGCAGCAGTTTTTCCTGTGGCGGCGATTGAAGTCACAGCATTATTATCAGGCAAAATGTATTCATGATAGCAGAGGTCCGAGTGCCCTGTGGGCTTTGTAATATAATACCAGACCTCTTTATCAAATTTAACAGTTTATTGGAAACAGCTTGTACACATGATTTAGGCACGGGACGGTGCGGCAAGGCTCCGGGTATCCTTCTAACACACCTCCCACACACACCTCCACACACACCCAAATGCGCGTATACACACAAACACATGCCGTACACACAGTGACGCTCAAACACACACGCATTTACTCACACATCTCCCTCCTCCTCTTGTGCAGAGCCACAGCTCTCCTCCACTCCCCATCATATCTGATGCAAACCTCTCATTGGAGGAGGCAGCGGTTTTCGGTGGAGGTCTTTTGTGCGCTTTGTTGTTTGTTTTCTCTAAAGAGCAGGGCGATAACAAAAGCGTGACGTGACAAATGGACTTTGTGCCCCGCAGCCAGATTCAAGTGATAGGTTACTGAATGGGAGCTACCCTCCTATCTCATTTATATATAAACACACACACACACACACACACACACACAAATAGGCACACATGTGGATGAACAAGCTGGCCTGTGTGCAGACTTTAAAAATTTAACTTTTATTTTACTTTATTTCAAATTGCCTCACCACTAATTTAAAAGAACCTGTCAAAAAATTTTGATTTAACTTATTTATTTTAAAGTTGTATATATGTGCAGCCATTAAAGAGGGTGTATCTTAAAGTTGATCAAGATTTATTAGGTGCACTTTTATATAGCTTCTTTTTTATATATTTGACACATTAAGTGTTGTCTTATCAAAAATCATGGAAGTGAAGAGCCCTAGTTAAATTATCATGCTTTTATTTTTCCTCTGTTTTACTTGAAAGCATCCAGGAACTAAGTAAATGTGACATTTCAACTCCAGTGTCACAATATACTCATAATAACAAGTCCTCCTCTCCTCTCTAAGATCTCCTATGGGGAGGGTAAATAGAAACCATCAGTTGGCCGGCTAATGATTTAAAGGGATGGTCAGAGGTCGTACGCAGGCTATTAATGATCCCTTTTTAACAAAAAGCACGCACAGGATCCGTCCAATCAGATTGAGTCGAGAAGTCACCCGGGGCCTCCAGAAGATCTGTCTGGTTAAAGTTAGACTGAGGAAGAGCAGAGGCTGAGCAATCTGCTCTGATGTCTGCGTGTGCATTAGTCTTTTTATCTACCTGTGTGTATTTCTCCTGCCTTTGTGTGTGTGTGTGTGTGTGTGTGTGTGTGTGTGTGTGTGTGTGTGTGTGTGTGTGTGTGTGTCCAAAGAACAGGTCAACTGCCTATCAATGCGTGTGAATGCCTGCATTAGCGATTTTATTTTCACTCGTTATACCTGAATATGATTATTACATATTATACTTTTTTTACATTTTTTCACTGTGTTTTATTGCAAAGAAACTCCCGCACATGTTCTGACTTACAAACATAGCTTGCGTTTCGCTACTAGACTAGAATTTTGCCTGATGATGGTCTAGTACCTAAACGTTGCCAGCTATTTAAATTTATTTGTTAGACATTTTTTCGGGAATATCTTTGCAACTTTTGACCTACTCATCGACGCACCTGTCTCACGTTATAGATGTGCGAAGTATTTGTCTGTGCTGACATGGTGTTTTATGTTTTTATTGTTTTATTGTTTTTTATGTCCGTAAAAAAAGTTGTATCCATTGAAATTACTTTCAGTTTGTTGCATTGTACTGTAAAAACATGGCAACATGCAAGTAAAAATTAAAACCATATATGTTTTAAAGGCTGTAATATAATGAAAAAAAACTCCATGAGAAAACATTTGTTTACTTCATCGAGACACTTTCAAATTTGGAAGCACTCCTCTAAAAAAATATATATCTGCGTGAGTTTTTTTAAAGTGAAAATCACTGGAGCTCCAGATTAACCAGACACTATTGCCTCTGGATACAACAGTTAACATTCTACCCTGCTCATATTTGTTGGCAAAATTGCCTTATTCAGGATAATGGCTTAAAATGTTGCAGGCGTGCCACGGCTTAAAGGTTTTCGACGTGTTTAGCAACTTTAAGTATAAACATTCATTAATCCTTTCAGCCATTTCTGCCCTCAACAGGAGCTTGCTGTATGACGGAGGTTATCTGCGCAACAATGAATAAGTTTCAAGCATGACTGACCCAAGACAGTCTGTCAAATATAATCTTTGTTTGTATGTTAGTGGGTGTTCTTTTGGTTTTTAACATGTTTAGTCTTTGTCAACCTTTTTTACACTTATATTCTATTCTATTCCTGTAGCCTTTGACTAAGGCCCCCATCAGTCCTGTGGAAGTTAATTATGGGAGCCAAGCTGTTGAGGGGTTGAGAAGAAGCTTTTTTGCCTGAATACTGGATATACACCAAGTCTGGCAACGCCACCGAGCATTGTCTGCCATGATAAAATATGGACGGAAGTGCTGCTAGGCAAATCGTTTATCAGCCAGGTTTAGCATGCACATGTGAAAATGAAAGACTGTGCAATCTGCATAGGTTGTGTGAGCTTAGTTTAGTGTAGCCAACACCGTTTGTTGTGTATAAATGGCATGCTGGCTGTCGCCCCTGTGGGACGTGATCAATCACACATTGCCTGCTTTGCTCTCTAACAGCTATGGGCAAATCTATTCAAAATATTCAAACTAACATTTCAGTCCCACCTTAACTGCATGCTTTGTACTTCCAGCGCCTTTGTTTGGCGCCTGTGTAAGAACCCAATTTTCCTCTCATATTCTAAATAATAAGAACCATAAACTTATCTCCAAACTCTTGTGGCCTCACCCATTTAGTACTAAAGCACTAATGGTCTATTATGATAATTACATCTAACATATTTCTTCAACCCCCGGACAAGCCTATTATATGGAGCATGAGCTGGCATGTTTGCTCTGTCACAAAGCGGCCTCTAAAATAACTCTGCATGCTCAGTTTAGTCTCCCATTCCCAATTTGCCTTAATGAGCCGATTCAAGCTGTCAGCTACTGAGAGAAAGGAGCCGTGATGACTGTCAATCTGTGGTGAGTAGAGGGGAAGACGGGGCTGAATGGATAGACAGAACGAGGGAGGAACAGAGAGAGGTTTAAGGAGGTGGGGAAAGGTCAGGCGCAGACTTCACTGGCAGCCACCAGAGCTTCAGGCAGAAGGAGGAGAAATCCTGTTGACGGCTGGTGTTCACAAGAAAAGCTACCTACAAACTTTGTCGATATTTAGTTTTTTTGATAAAATAAAAATAATGTTACAGTCACTTATAGATCATAAAAAGAGATTTTTGTTTAAATAATAAACATGTACAGGGAAAGAAAAAGTCAAGCAAGGTGTAATAAATCTACATATCACTTTAGATTCAACTTAACATATCGTAATGACTTAATCATTGACCGAAACAATGTCATTCTCATAAAAAGCTAAATTCCCAGTGTTTTTGTCAATTTAGAGAGGAGACCTTTACTACATGGCTATTAAGAAGTAATCACAAGAGGTGTAATAATGAAGACTGCCCTTCATTTTTGCAGAGGGCAAGGTAGACACCGGTGTCCAGCCGTCGTCTTCAGAGGGAAATATGGAGGGAACTTAGGTGTTTGACGATGCGTTTAATTCACACAGGAATACATTAATATGATAGTCAGTGGAGCAGCAAAGCCCTCAAGTAAGGTTCTCTCATTAGTATGTTTCTCTATTTCTTTTTTTAATTATTCAACAAAAAAACGAGGAGCCACATGACAGATGTATTGGCTGTGTCAAGAAGGAATGATTTGAATTTGAATTGTGCATATCGTGCAATTATGAGGGCTCATTTGTGTATGTGAACAAAATATTTGCCTCTAATGAGTATTGGCTCTGAAGCTGGAGTCAAATGAAGGGGGTATAGTTTAATATGTATTCTCTCCTCAAGGATGCGGTCACATTGTGTGTGTTTGAATGTCATGAATAGAAAATTAACACAATGTAAGAAATGACATTATTCTGAGTGTAAACAGCAGCCCAATACCTCAACACAGTGAGGCGGACCAGACAAAGTCTACCACGGCCCTCGGTTTCTCCGACTTCAAACGCATACCATTTAGAGTGTGCAATGCCCCATGCGAGCTTGATGCTTCTACAAGTCATTCTCAAATCATCTCGGTGGGCTATTATCTCACTCTGCCATTGTCAAAATTGGAAGGGTGAGGCTTTCATCATGCTTATGAGGTAAACACCTGATCTGCACACACTGGGGTATTGTCTTCTGGGCTCTGCTTGGACAGAAGAAAGACGCCGAGTGCACCAAAGTAGAGAATTATTTATGACAGTGCTGCACATATTCATTCAAAGAAAACGGTTTGTACTGTATGTAAACTACATCAACATTTCAGCAACAAAAGAAACATCTTTTTCAGCTTATCTGCAGTGCATTATAAAGTTTATCCAGCTGGTTTGAAAAGGTTTCATAGTACTGTAGTTTTTACTTGCTTTGTAGTCTCAGAATCTTTTTTTAAACATGGGCTCCTTAGCTGATTCTAATTATTGTCTCTTCTTAATTTTCCTTGACACAGTTAACCACACTGGGTTCCACTGCTTTGACTTGAGGTTAACACCAACCTCCTGCAAAAGGTTAGGCAGGTAATTCATTGCTTGATTAGGCTCACTCTGCAATTAATCACGCTTAAATGCATACCCTCGCAGAGTGATCATTTAGGAATGATGATTAATGAAAGCGTCAAATATTCCTCACATTCGGCTTCTTATTGGGTGGCTGCGGTAATGTGGGTCACGGCTGTCAAACGAAGTACACTGCAGTAACCCTCGGCCGCTACTGTGATCGTGCTTACACGCCTTTAAACAGGGGTGAAGGTCTTGTGAGTTAATTCTCTCTATTTTTTTTTGCTTGTGTGTCTTCGGCCCTCTTTGAAAAGCCAGCTGCAGTGCAGCGGAAGCGATTTCTGGGAACATCAAAATACAGGTGCAAGGTTGAGAGGACGAGCGGCGCACCTTGTGGGCATGTGAGACGACGTGTGAGATAGTTGCGTGTCAGTGATTGTTGAGTCAATTAATTATTGAACTTGGCAAGAGATCAATCGTTCCAGTAAGGTGATCCCATTTCCAACTGGCAGCATATCGAGACAGTAACCTATGACAATATTAATCACTAGCACAACAGCAGGCTAATTCCCACATGTAATTAGTCTACATTTTAATTCATTGAAAACTAGCACTTTTCTCTAAACTCGCTTAATTATGTACTTACACTTAATTATAGTCCCCCCCCCCTTCCTCGGTTTGTTTTCAGTGCCACAGATGGAAAAACATATTTATTTTTGGGTGGAAGAGATAAAATAAAAACTCCACCTGGGAAAGGAACGGCAGGTCTCTGCTGAGTTGTACTGCGTCTGGTAGGAATTTACTGGATTAGCTCAGTCACAAAATGTGAGATGAACCACATTGTCAATCACCCTCAGGGCAGAGCGAGAGAGGAAGAGCTGTCAATCAAAGCGGGTCTTCAATCGTCCCATTCACATCGCCTCCTGGAATCAGTCTCTCCCGCTGACTGCTCTTTGACATTTAACGCACTGGGGCCACGAAGATGGAGAGGAAAAAACATCCTCAGATCCTCCCTTTCTTTCTTTCTACCGCTCTGTCTGTCTGTCCTCAATCTTTGTGCTTTAGCGGAGGCAGATATGTGTGTTTAAAGTAATGACACTGTTCATTTAGCGCCAGACAGTGCAATAGCTGTGAGAAATAACTGCAAAGCAGACCAAAAAGTTGCTCTAACTCCTAAAGCGCTGTGGCAATAGGCATGTGGAGCACGTATTAAAAACAAAATAGATTGGACTTTGCAGAGTTATGTATCGTTTTCATTCTGACAAATTGACTTATAATATTCTGTTGCAAGGAAAAAAGAAAAAAAAAACACGACTTCCCTGAACAGTATCTCTTTTGGGCTTCTACTTTACTTGAGACGCATTATGAAATTCACACCGAGCTTATCAATAAAATGCAATGCATTTGCTAAAGCTCAAACAATAAATGCACCCAATTCACCAATCGAGTCGATAAAAAACAAAAAGAATCTGAAGAAACGGCTAATCTGCCGAACAGATAATACCTTCCTCCGCCTCTGAAAGATGCTGCGGGATGAAAAATCCAAGTGCAGTTTGTTGTCGTTTTTATGTTTTCTCTCCTCTTGTTTGTATTCCGGGGCAGCCGCCTGGCTCCGAGTGAGGTATACAGAGTCATTGCTCTTTTGGCTCCAGCCCTGACACCTTGTGCCCTGAAGTGTGGACTCCTTAGCCGCGATCTGATCAGCATCTTTATAGTTTATCAGCCTTGGGGTTCAATTTTGGCTTGGATGCTTTTACAAATGAACGCAATCACTGGTGAGCCTTCGCATCCTGATTGCATTGAGAGAAGCGGGTGGAGGAAAGTTTAGTGGATTACCGTGCCACTTGAGGATGGAGCACAAACACCGCGGCAGCTACAGTGGGGGCCGCGTGTGCCCCCCCCACCCCCCGTGCCTGGGCTATTGGCACTAGCTGCTTGTACTCTGTCTTATTTCACTAAAATAATATAATTGTCTCCCATCTTATTGCTTGTAAAGCCATCTTCTGTCTGCAGGCGATGTGTATGATCAATGCACTATCTAACAGAATCAATTCTTCCAGGAATACCTTGTGTTTGTGAAATGATTCCAGGCAGCAGCAGCAAAAGACGGAGCTAGAAGTGGGATCGTGTGGTACTCGGATTAGTTTAGCGACTTGGACCCTTCAGTTCACACTGAATAGTGTGGCTCTTTGCCCATTTCTCATGTAGTTCACTGTGTGTGTGTGTGTGTGTGTGTGTGTGTGTGTGTGTGTGTGTGTGTGTGTGTGTGTGTGTGTGTGTGTGTGTAAAATAGGCTTCCCAGCAGTTTATTCCACTTGTAACTGCTACAGTATTTGGTCCCTTTGAGATGTTTTTCAACTGTGCTGCAAAATGGTAATACATGTCATGTCATCTGTTTGGTAATATAAAACAGAGTTCCTGAATTTTACCAAAGTCAAAGAATTTGTTCTCATCACTTCCAGTATTTATTTATTCTTTGTATCACTCAAAATATGTATTTCAACAGTTTCATTGATGTAACTCCTGAGCATTGTAGCATTAAAAATGTATAAAAACTTAATATTTAACACGCATATTAAAGCTATTAATTACATAAAACACTGTATACAACCAGAAACTAAGTAAATAAAGACATTGTTATGCACTGGCAGCATAATATCCCAGGCAATTAATGCAATTTCAATTAATAAAATCGCTTCCCAGTACTGCAACTTCCCTTGATCCAAAACCCTATGATTCATGGCTGCAATGACGGCACCGATCACATCACACTACAATGAATGAATTAATGTCCCACTGCCAATCCTGCCTGCCTGTTCCCAGTGTGCACCCCTCCTCTAATTCTACAACTAAACAATGATATCAAAAGTGAATTATAGGAGACCTCTGGGGTGGGATTGGGGAGAGTAATATGCCAAAAAACTATTACAGGGGGAAACTATGGGAATAGACCCCTCTGGAGGAGCAAAAAAAAAAAAAAGAGAGAGAGAATTGAGGAGCGGGATCAAGCCGAGGGGAACCATTTTGGCAGGTCAGGTTGTAATTGATTGTCAATGGAAATCTCTGTGGCGGTGGCAAGTTTGTCTTGTGTTTTTTTGCAGATTTCTTTCTGACGCAGAAATAAGAAAACTTCCTGCAAAAGACCTGAGAAAAAGAGCACGATTGACATTTGGAGCATGTTGTTGTAATATAGTGTAAACTACTGGCTTGGAGAGCCGTTAGCAAAAAGCAGTATCTGGCTTAATAAGCATGGAGAATTTGCCAGGAAGTACCATGGCATATTGAGTTACTTCTACGCACTGAAAGAAAAAAGGAGACTTTATGCAAATTAAGGTATGCCGTAGCAATTGTCTTTCAGTTGTTTAGTCCAGTGGTTTAATTCGATTTAGGGGAAAACAGAAATGCCAAATTGTGTCTTTCGATAACATCGCTGCAATGATTGAGTTATGCGTTATTGCATTTGTGACTTGAGTTTGGTCTGTTGCTCTGCAGTTTCAGGCTTTACCTGAGAACAGCTCAAGCAGCAAGAGAAGTCAGCTCCAAAATCCTTTTCATTTCCTTTGTAAACCACGTCATGTTCTATATTAGGTGGATAAAGGACGTATGTGCCTTCATGTCTGTGCACCTTAGATCTGGCTAGAGATTTCACCCTCCCTTTTTCTTCCCCCTTCCTCCGCTCTGTTTACTTTCCTACAGTCTCATCGTCATGTGTCTAGTTTTGTCTTTCTCCCTCTATTGCTTCTCTCTCCCTCTGTGTCTCTCCCTCCATCCTGGCAGGGCTCTGCAGCGCCGGCCTCGGTCCATTCTTTGGGTAGCACAGGAAGTGAAACTGTAACACAGAGTTCACTGGTAATTGGCCACGGTCACGCTAACCAAACAGGAAGGAATCTGCAACTGATTAGAATTCTTCCTCCTGCAATAATAGTCCCCCCAAACACACACACACACACACACACACACACACACACAAAACACACACACACCCTTCAACCCCCCGCCCCCACGAAATTAATTACATTCGGGGTCTATTCCCACTATTGGTTTTCCTGTTTTGAAGCTGCATTATAAAGGGACAAATCCCAAGACAACACAGCCTAGCTAGTTTTTCAATTACAGACAGACGGGCTAAGTCATAAAGGGCTGAGGAAGCACAGGCAGGCATCCATCTCTCCATTGCTCCATCTCTTCATCTCTTCATCCGGACAGGGAGCTACTGGCTGGTCAGATCAGTCAGCGAGTCACAGACTGCTGAATAATCCTTTCGTTATTCACTCACACATATACACACATATACACACACACGCACGCACGCACGCACACACACACACACACACACACACACACACACACACGTAAATGCACACAGACATACACGGACCTCACTGTAAAATGCTGTTCAGAATGAACTTTCAAAATAAATGTTCCCTAATTCTTAATACTAACTATAATATTTTATTTGGGGGGAGGGGGGGAAGGGAATTTGACAATTTTTAAGTCTAAGTTGTTCCTCCTCATTTCAGAGTTTTCCCAAATACAAGATACACAGTATTTGATAATAGAATAATAATAATAATAATAATAATGTCTCTAACATTCTGTCCTAATGCTTCCAAGGCTCTTAGTTCAGGGAAATTCCCAAAGGTCGTGAAGATTTTAAATTATGTAAGAAATGTATAAACATCACAGTTAGAGTTTTTACATTCTGAGTTTACTGTAAGAGGTAAATCTGCAATCAACTACCCCCTCCTGAGACATTTAAACAATTTGTATCTGCAGTCATTTATTAGATTACAGATCATTGTACTGCTGTTCTAACATCTGTAAACAATGAAGAACAATGAGACCTGTAATTTGATCATGTTTAGAATGTTTTATTTTCCTTCTATACACCAAATTCCAAAACAATGTAAATGTGATAATATATATGTATCAATACATTATGAAATGTATGTTAAACCATAACTGTGCGGTGCCAGCTGGCATCAATACGGCAGGAAACCAGCAGTCCATCATTTTACGGTCCGCTTCTGCAGAAATGTTCAAAAACAATCAGCTCGAGTGAATGCTGCCCTCCTGAAATTGTTTTGATGTCGCATTTTGCACAAGTGTGTTGCTTGATGCGACACATTCATTTCACAAACGGGGGTTAAGCACACAAGAACAGCGGGGCGTCACGGTGCACATGCAATGTTTAAATACTGCAGTGTTCAGCACCTTTCAAAATAAAATGAAAATAAAATCATAGCGATGCATTTTCATCTCATCTTCAGAGAGCCACGGAGAGCCAGGGCTGCTTCAAAAATAAATGATTGCCTAACAATGTTTTTGATGTCCTATATTTAAATTTGTACGGTTAC